>NW_027457242.1:0-151898 GCF_040206685.1 Ascaphus truei | reverse complement strand
ATAGGGAATAGAATATATACAACAAAATAGAAAGGGCAGGCTCACAGACTGATTCCATGCCCTCCCTCACCCGCTCTTGACCCATGTTCACTATCACCCACCACCTCATCCACCTTCACCCTCACACTCATCCACCTTCACCCACCCACCATTGCCCCCTCACCAACACCTTCACTCACCCACACCTTCACTCATCCCCCTACCTCACCTACATTCACCAACCTTTAACCCCACTTAAACACACCCTCCCTCTTCCACCTTAATCCTCACCCTCCCTCACCCACGTTCACTCTACCTTACTGGCCTCAACCTTACCTACAAAGCCTCCTATACCCATATTAACCATCCCTCACCCACCTTCAACATCACCTTCCCACACCCTCCTTCACCCAACCTCCCTCACCCACCTTCTACCCTCATCATCCATATTAAAATTCACCTTCACCACCCTTACCTGCACACCAATACCCAGCCTCACCCTTGCCCACTCACCCATACCTGAACTGACCCACACTTTTTTCACCCACCTTCATCCTCACCCTCCCAGACACATTTACTCACCCTCCCTAATCCACCTTCAACACCACCTACCCACTCTCTTCATCATCCACCTTCCCTCAAAAACCTTCAACCTCCTTACCCACACCCACCATACATCCCTAAACCTCCCTCACCCACCTACCCACAACCTCCCTCACGTGCTTACCCACTTACACTTTTTCTTACCACACTTTCAACCCCAAACCACACCCTCCCTAAATTGTTCAGAACTTAACTCTCATTGGCCAAGTACCTAAATGAGTCACATAACTAAAAATGTTCTATTCTTTTTTAACCAAACACAAATACAAAAATAATCGTAAGGGTCAACCCTAACCCTAACTTTCAACGCTAACCCTAACTCTTCTCTGATTGGTTAGTACCCAAATGAGTCACATACCTAAATTTTCGTATTCCCCTATAACCCTGGGCCAAACAAAAATAGAAAAATAATCCTAACTGTCAACCCTAACTTTCAACCCTAACTTTCAACCCTAACTCTTCTCTGATTGGTTAGTACCCAAATGAGTCACATACCTAAATTTTCGTATTCCCCTATAACCCTGGGCCAAACAAAAATAGAAAAATAATCCTAAGTGTCAACCCTAACTTTCAACCCTAACTTTCAACCCTAACTTTCAACCCTAACTCTTCTCTGATTGGTTAGTACCCAAATGAGTCACATACCTAAATTTTCATATTCCCCTATAACCCTGGGCCAAACAAAAATAGAAAAATAACCCTAACTTTCAACCCTAACTTTCAACCCTAACTTTCAACCCTAACTTTCAACCCTAACTTTCAACCCTAACTCTTCTCTGATTGGTTAGTACCCAAATGAGTCACATACCTAAATTTTCGTATTCCCCTATAACCCTAACCCTAACCCTAACCCTAACCCTAACCCTAACTTTCAACCCTAACTTTCAACCCTAACTCTTCTCTGATTGGTTAGTACCCAAATGAGTCACATACCTAAATTTTCGTATTCCCCTATAACCCTAACCCTAACCCTAACCCTAACCCTAACCCTAACCCTAACCCTAACCCTAACCCTAATAATCCTAAGTGTCAACCCTAACTTTCAACCCTAACTTTCAACCCTAACTTTCAACCCTAACTTTCAACCCTAACTCTTCTCTGATTGGTTAGTACCCAAATGAGTCACATACCTAAATTTTCGTATTCCCCTATAACCCTGGGCCAAACAAAAATAGAAAAATAATCCTAACTTTCAACCCTAACTTTCAACCCTAACTTTCAACCCTAACTTTCAACCCTAACTCTTCTCTGATTGGTTAGTACCCAAATGAGTCACATACCTAAATTTTCGTATTCCCCTATAACCCTGGGCCAAACAAAAATAGAAAAATAATCCTAAGTGTCAACCCTAACTTTCAACCCTAACTTTCAACCCTAACTTTCAACCCTAACTTTCAACCCTAACTTTCAACCCTAACTCTTCTCTGATTGGTTAGTACCCAACTGAGTCACATACCTAAATTTTCGTATTCCCCTATAACCCTAACCCTAACCCTAACGTTTATCTCTATGGCAATGAACAGACCCGCTTATTGCCCCCCGGTCCGACCCCCCAGAGATGGACTCCAACTGGACAAGCACAGTCTCACCAAGTATGTGGAGGGCACTGATCGGATTGACATGTTTCTAAGGAACTTTGAAACGCAGTGCCGGCGGTACGGGGTGCTTCCCCAGCATAGGGTTGCACGCCTGGACCCGCTACTCTCCAGCTTGGCTAAACAGACTTTGATGGCGCTTACAGAGGAGTTTGCTGATGACTATGACCACCTGAAAGAACTTTTGCTGTTTCAGCATGGTTTTACCCCTGAAGCTTACCGGGGTAAGTTCCGGCTGGAGGAGAGGCACCCTCAGGAGACCTATGTCACTTATGTGACCCGCATGGCTTTGTATGGGTTACACTGGGTGGAGGGCTCTGAGGCCAAGACTTACCAATGCCTGCTGGACCTCATCTTTCAGGAGCAGCTCATGCAGCAGTGCCCGCCGGCGGTGAGGGCTTTTGTGTATGATAAAAAGCCCAAGACCTACACCGAGGCGGCGAGGATGGCAGATGACTATGTGGTCAGCCGGTCCCAGATGACCGCCAAGGTACCAGCCAAAGCGGTAACCCCACCGGCGCCGGCCAAGAAAGCTGTGAGTACCCCCCAGTGGACCCAAAAGCCGCCTGCGGGCAGCGGGTCACAGAAGGCGGGAGAGCTCCGGCATGAGCGCCGGTGCTACAATTGCAACAGCACTGGTCACATCAGACCAGATTGCCCGGAACCCCTGCGTTCCAACGGACCCTATCGAGGGCAACGCACCCCAGCTGCAAAGCCGGTAGCCCGCGTGCGGGTGGCTTCCACCAAAGAACCAGGACCGGTCATGGAAACAACTCCCAGCGAGACGTCCCATGTCACCCCTACCCCGGTTTCTTCAGTGCCTACAGCCAGGAGCGGAGGACATCACAGCGCAGACCTGCAGCAGACGGACGGCAGGAGCAAGCATCTCACCCCGGTCACAGTCGGTGACCGGCAAGCAGTTGGCTTACTTGATTCAGGAGCTGCAGTGACCCTGGTCCGACCTGATATGGTCCGGCCAGAGGAATTGATCCCAGGCCCTGGGATACAGATCACTGTGGCTGACGGAGAGCCACGTTTCCTGCAGGTGGCCCGCATTTTTTTGGATTGGGGGGTGGGCAAGGGTGTGCGGGAGGTGGGGGTTTTACCAGGTTTGGATGCTGAAATTCTTTTGGGCAATGACCTGGGACCGATGACCTGCACCTACGACCGTGTGCCCCAGCCCGCTGCAGTGGCGGCGGTTACCCGGAGCCAGACCGCGGCAATGTCGGCGGTGGCCACCCCAGTCCCCCAGCCTTTGGGACCAACGTTAGCGGAGGGCACAGAGGAGCCCAGGGAGGTAAGCCAGGATCAGTTGCAACCACAGGCTGACTTACTGTTCCCCCTTACCGTGTCCCCTTCCCCTGACAATGACATGACTGGGGGGGGGGGCAGATTTAGGAGCCCAGTTTAGGGAGGCAGTGAAGGCAGACCCTACCCTGGCCGGCGTGAGACTTCGGGCGTCCGAATCTCAGGCAGGGGAGGGCACTGAGCGCTGCCTATGGCATAAGGGACTCCTATCCAGAGAAGAAGGGAACCCGAGAATAGAGAAGGGATTGACCGGTAAGCGACAGCTAGTAGTACCCCAGGGGTACCGACAGCAATTGTTACGGGCAGCTCACTCTATTCCGTTAGCGGGACATCAGGGGGTCACCAGAACGCGAGCCCGGTTATTGCAGCGTTATTTCTGGCCGGGGGCATCCAGGGATGCGGCTGATTTCTGCCGCTCCTGTGATGCCTGCCAGCGAGTAGGTAAGGCGGGCGACCGTGTGAAGGCACCCCTGAGACCCCTACCGATAATAGGGGAACCCTTCCAGAAGGTAGCGATGGACCTGATAGGACCCCTCATGATTCCTAGCAGGTCAGGGAAGTGCTACATCCTCACGGTGGTGGATTTTGCCACCCGGTACCCTGAGGCGGTAGCGCTGGGCACCATAAGTGCCAAGACAGTGGCAGCAGCTTTGCTGAACATTTTTGCTAGGGTAGGTTTCCCTAGTGAGATCCTAACTGATCAGGGGTCGCAGTTCATGAGTGAACTGTTACATTGTCTCTGGGATGCCTGCGGTGTACAGCACCAGCGCACTTCCCCTTACCATCCCCAAACAAACGGATTATGTGAGAGGTTTAATGGTACCCTGAAGCAGATGCTTCGGACCTTTATAGAGGTGGAGGGGAAAGACTGGGAGATTCACCTGCAGCACTTGCTGTTTGCATACCGAGAGGTACCGCAAGAATCTACAGGCTTCTCCCCCTTCGAGCTACTATATGGCCGCAGGGTACGTGGACCTCTGGACCTCTTCCGTGAGGGATGGGAGGGGGAGACTACTGCTACTGATGCTTCAGTGATCCAGTATGTAGTAGATCTCAGAGACCGGTTAGAGATGCTTATGGGGGTGGCCCAGGACCACCTCAGGGCTGCTCAGACCAAGCAGAAGCAATGGTATGACCAGCAGGCCGTAGCAGAGAATTCATCCCAGGACAGCAGGTGCTTGTTCTCAAACCCACTCGGGAGAACAAGCTGATGGCTGCCTGGTCGGGACCGTACCCGGTTATCCGAAAGGTGAATGAGTGCAACTATGTTGTACAGGTAGCGCCTGAGAGGCACAAGACATATCACATTAATATGTTAAAGGAATACAGAGCACCGAGTATGGGAGCAGTAATGGCCATTTGTAGCCCACTGCTGGAGGATCCGGCGAGCAATGCTCTGCCTGATCTCCTAGGGGAGGCAAAGCAAGGAAACACTGTTGAGCAGGTAGAGATCGGGGCACAGTTGAGTGCTAGGCAGAAGGGAGAAGCCAGGGACATGCTAGCTCAGTATAGCGCCCTCTTCACTGACATGCCAGGGACCACACATCTCACCAAACACCCAGTACACACAGGGGACCTGCAGCCTCTGCATAAGCACGCTTATAGAGTGTCAGCAGAGGTCAAGACAAGTATGGAGAGAGAGATTGAGGAGATGCTGACCCTAGGGGTAATTACTCCGTCCCAGAGCCCTTGGGCAAGTCCAGTAGTCCTAGTGCCTAAGAAGGACAAAACCACCCGGTTTTGTGTGGACTACCGGTTGCTCAACGCTGGGACGGTGTCAGATGCTTACCCCATGCCCCGCATGGATGAGTTACTAGATGAACTCGCGGGGGCAAAGTATCTGACCACCATGGATCTGAGCAAAGGCTACTGGCAGATTCCCCTGACCCTGGAGGCTAGGGAGAAGTCAGCATTCTTCACTCCAAGTGGCCTCTATGAGTTTTTGGTGATGCCATTTGGGATGAAGAATGCCCCGGCTACCTTCCAACGCCTGGTCAATAGGTTACTGGAAGGGATGCAGAGCTATGCCAGGGCTTACTTAGATGACATTGCTGTCTTTAGTAATTCCTGGGAATCCCACATAGGACATGTAGCTGCGGTGCTGGATAGAATCAGGGAGGCTGGGCTTACCTTAAAACCCACTAAGTGTATGGTAGGTATGGCAGAAGTCCTGTACTTAGGGCACAGGGTGGGTGGAGGGCATTTCAAGCCAGAGCCAGCCAAGGTAGAAGCCATAGTTCAGTGGCCTGTTCCAAAAACCAAGAAACAGGTCATGGCCTTTTTGGGCACCGCAGGGTACTACAGGAAATTTGTCCCACAGTACAGCGCCGTGGCCAAACCCCTGACTGATCTGACTAAGAAGCAACTGCCTGTGCTTATTACCTGGTCTCCTGCTGTGAAACTGCTTTCCAGGCACTGAAAGCTGCGCTTGCTGAGGCCCCCATCCTGGCTGCCCCAGATTATACCAAGCATTTTCTTATTCAGACTGATGCCTCAGACTTTGGTGTGGGGGCTGTGTTGAGCCAGGTGGGGGACGACGGCAAAGAGCACCCTGTGGTGTATCTCAGTCGCAAACTGCTCCCCAGGGAGGTGGCATATGCCACCATTGAAAAGGAGTGCTTGGCCATTGTGTGGGCACTCAAAAAGCTCCAGCCCTATGTCTATGGGAGCGCTTTCACGGTCATTACCGACCACAATCCCCTGAGCTGGCTACAGAGGGTATCAGGGGAAAATGCCAAACTGCTGAGATGGAGCTTGGCTTTGCAAGAATTTGAATTCACCATTCAGCACAAAAAGGGTAGTGAAAACAGCAATGCTGATGGACTTTCACGCCAGGACTATCCCTCTGAGACTGAATTCATTAATGGTGCCAGCAGTGCCCCACTCCCCGTCAGGGCCAGTGGGCCACAGGACACGCATTAAGAAGGGGAGGTGTAGAGGGAGAGAGGGGGTGGCCCGGTATTAAAGGGGTTGCACCCCATTTGGCCACCCCTGACCGCACCAGGGAGACAAGGGGTTAACTGGGCTGAGGTCCAGAAATGTGATGTAACCCTTGTTATGACATGTAAATGTATTTTCCCCTGTTCCATTGTAATGTCTGGTTACTCAGTGTTTGCATCACACACACACTAGAATCCATCCGGGAGCACAAGGGTTAATAATTCTTTAATGATTATAGCTCTTTGTGTAAGTTTCCCGCCTTTTCGGGCACCATTTTGCAGGTCCCCATTGGCCGCCATTAGGGCTCAATGCATTTCAATAGGAATTTGTGCTGTTTTCGTCCTGTTTCCTGTAGTGACCAGCAGGTGGCGTCCGAGAGGGAGAGCGGCGGTTTCCCATTGAAAGTCAATGGGCTCATTGACTTCAATGGAGATGCCTCGAGGTAACCTAGTTGGCTGCCGTCCAGACCGCAAACCGCAAAGCGGATACAATGTCCTTCAAAAGAGCTAAAATCACTGGGTCAAGTTCAACGTCAATTAGCGGGGAAATAAACTGTTTTAGGGCACCTAGGGATAAAATTATTTTTGCCCCTAGTTCCTAAGCGTCCCCCCACTCGACCACCACCGGGTCCCCGAATCCTGGACCCCCGATAAGGGTCGAACCAGATAGAGCGGGTCGCGCCATAGGCTTTGCCGGCGGCGGCAGAAACGGCTCAGAAAAATGACTAAGTGAGAAATGCTGAATTTTAGGAATCCATATCTCCGGTTCCGGAGGGTTCAGCGGATCAGGGTTTGGGGTATCTGTAGCCACTGCTCCGGCATCGCTGCAGAACCATCCTTGACCCGCTTGGACCAACCCGACGGAGTATGGACCCCCTTGAAGTTCGGGACTTTTCCCATAAACTTCAATGGCAGAAAACCCCCATTGACTTCAATGGCGGCGATTTACCATTGAAAGTCTATGGCGGAGCTGCCCGTTGTTTTCAATGGGGATTTAGTGAAAAGCTGAGATTTCTTTTTCAATGGAGATTTTTGTATTAAAATGATTTAATGTGCATTGGTGTAACTTCGGTTTCTTAGGTCGTAGCAAGTCGCTTTTTGGACCATATGGTGTCCCAGTTCTGGCAATGCGAACTGGGAAGTTTGGACCTGCTAAACCTAACGGAACCGGATATTTTAATACGTTTATGTTTTATGCTTAATAGTGTATCTTAAGGTATGGACAAAGACCCAGAAGAGATTCTTTTGGGCCATAAGGTAGCAGATGGCCCTGGGGACGCCGCTATGTCTAGGATTTAAGTGCTGTTCAAAGAGTTTTATCACCCTCACTGTTTATCCGAAGCCCAAACCAGGGCAGGTCTTAAGTGTTCCAGTTAACACCTTTCAACAAAGGTTTTCCTGCCAGAACTCCAAATGGTAGACTGTCTGGCATTCCTGACGTAAATGTGGGGCTTCAGAAATGAGACCCCCAGAGTTCTACTGCGCATGTGCCAACTAGCAGGGGGGCATGGGTCAGAATGCTTTCCCACGTTAGTGAGTGGCTGGAGGTAATTGTAAACCAATCCCCTGTGCTTAAGGTTAAGAATAGAAGGAGAATGGTTTATAAACTGCTGTCCACCCATATATCCTTTGTCTTCGTTTGCTGATATGGTTACCTGATATCACCTGAATGATTTCCTCACTGCTGAAAGAAATGCTACATCATACTTCTCATTCCCCAACCCTTAAGTAAGTGTACTTCTTGTTCGTTACTGTATTATCTGTTGTGTTCACCTATATTCTAAGGAATAAATACAATTTATTATATCTTAAGCCTCGTTCAGTTCAAACCCAATTATTTTTGTGTAATATTAATAAGCCTGTGGAAGCTATCGTCACAAGGAGGTATTATAGTGTGTATTGTGGGGAGAATTAGTGTGTGTGTTGTTTGGGAGTGATATTCGGGAGGATTGTGTGTGCAGAAGGAAGAATGAGTGAGGGGGGAGTAAGGGAGCAGGATTGAATGAGAGGGGGTCATTGAGTGATAGCGGGGAGGGGAGGGAAGAGTGAGGAGAGTGGGTGTAGGAGGGAGCAGTGCAAGAGACCGTCGGGGGCAGAATACATGGTGAGAAGGGAGGCTGCCTAGAAGCATAAAAATCTACTTCACCACTGTTCTGTACTCTCTTCAATACTCTGTGTTACAGATCTCTCTGGCAAGAAATGGGGTCCAATGGCAAAGACTGCTCTAAATAAGATAGTATAAATGAACACAGAGAGAAATTCCAAAGAGTAACCCAAGAAAATACAAGTGAAATCTAATCGTAAGGTAATTAGTCCCATTAAGTGAAATACATAAAGGAATAGTCCATAAAAAAGCACAAAGGAAAAAAATAGGAGTACTTTATTGTGATGTTACATTTCAGAGAATATAAAATTATAGGAAAACAATTCCACTTTGTTCAGAAAACCAGAAAGTCTTGGTCCCAGGTGGACTGAATTTTTATTGCAAATAAGTTCCTTAATACACAAGTAAAGAATATAGTTACTTATTCTATTCTCTACTGTAAGACGTGCCACATTGCCCAATATTTGGGTACAGTGCCCAGATTGTGACCATGCACTACAGAGGTGAGATTCCCCCAACTCCAATTTGCTACACACTCCAAGAGAGATTATTGTGATCAGAGGTGGAATGAGAGGGGTGAGAAGGGTCGCTGCCCAGGGAGTAGCCTGACAGGGGGTACAGAAATCTCTTTTGGTGCATATATTGCGGAGCTGCATTGATTGACTTGTCAATCAGCTCTGCTGCCTATCCCATTGACATCATGATCCGGCACTGTGATCAGCTGCAGCGCTGACCCAGGTGTGTTAGTGCAGCACTTTACAGGGAGGGAACAGAGGTTGTGGATGACAGATGCTGGGGATAGGCCATGAGTACGGGCCAGAGTAAGGTGGAGACTTTCTGTACTCTGCATACAGGACACTGCATGCATGACAGTGTCTGTGTGTGTGTGTGTGTGTGTGTGTGTATTCCAAGTGTCAGTGTGCATAAGTAAGTGTGCTCTGTAAGTATGCCTGTGTGGCAGGTATAGGGGGGTGGTTCAGCTGGAGGAACTTATCCAGGCACAAAAGCACATAGATGCCCCAGATTATACCACCCCAAATGCTGATAATATCCTGCTGCACTTTACAGAAGATGATGCAGATGTCAGTGGGTGGTGGGTTCATTAAATCCATCCATCATATCATAGCCACACTGTGCATATGATGTACTGAATCAATCACAGGAAGACATCTCCATGGTAGGGGTAGAAGTTAACAGAATATGTCCAGCACTGTGGTGTGTAGCCCATAAATAATAATTGTGCACATTACAGAACATACTTGCAACTGCAAGATCATTTTGCTGCTTGTAGTGTTTGCTCTTGTCCTGTGCAGTGTTGTCGTAGATCCGTCTCTTCAGTGTTCACTGCAATAAAAGTAAGACATTGCATTAATATTACAGAAGTTTGGGAGCTGAAATCCCACTATGCTGCAGACATTTTCCCTTTGCATAAGATTCTTGTGATTATATCTCAATGATGATCAATAACAACTACATCATAACACAGCCGCTCAATACAAAATATGTATTTGCTATCAATGGTCATGGAGGCCAAACGTCACACAATGTACAGATATACTGCTGCGGCCGAGTTTATTCGAGCATTTGCCCGTTCTTGGCCGCAGCAGTAACCTGGCGCGCGCCGGAGGGTGCCGGGCGCACGCCGAAGCAGCGGAGGAGCGCCCTCCGATCGGGGCTTTCTCCCTTCCGCTGCCGGGTCCGTCGGGTCCCCCGGAACCCCCTGCCGCTGTCCCCCACATCGCGGGACACCAGTGCTCCCTCGGGGAGCCCTGGACGCGCGTGCAGGGGGCGCAGGCACCAGATGACGCGTGACCGTGCATCGGTGATGCGCGGCACGCTGAGGGAGTGCGGCTAGCACGCCGGGGCATCCCCCGGCTTGCGGTGCTAGCCGTGCTTCAATAAAACGTGTCGGTAGTGTAGCAAGGATTATTTCTTCCTCTGGTGCATTATGATGGGATGTGTTGTAAGATTCTGCATTATTAGCATCACTGAATCTTTTGGAAACTGAGTAATATTCTATGTTTTAATGCAATATTATGGATGATCAGCCGGTAAAATAAAGCTTACTGTATCTGTAGCCATGCTCTACCCATGATGTGCTGAATCAATGACTGCAGAGTGATTCAGAGTGGTAAACATGACTGGAACTCATCTCTGAATAGAGGACAGAACAGCAGTGCAGAGTAGGAGGTGAATGTATCTCAAATGGAAGACTTAGTAGCTGTGTGGGGAGTAGACAGTACAGACTGATCAAATAAATAGTTAAAGGAGTATCTTCAACATTACTTGGCTTTGTTATCAACATTGAAGTTTCTCTTGTTTTTTCTGTTCTTTAAATCACTACTACTGATGCCATGTGTAACCTGTACTGAGAGATATACTCTACTGGCCTAGATGAAACCATATGATGCAAACAGGATTCATCCCACTCCAGATTCATATGATTGCACCACTTCAACCTTTAATAAAACACATAGAACTACAGCAGTGCGCTACTGCACATGTTCTTGTTATGAATGGTAGTAGATGTGGTCCTTGGGTCAATACTTCATACAGCAGCCACACTCTACTCATGATGTATTGAATCAACAAAAACCTGCATGGTACAGATCACAGGAAGGGTAGAGTAGAGGGGAATATGTCCAATGCGAAACCCTTAGCAGCTGGATTGTGTGGAGTCAACAAAACGACAAATACTAAATGAGAAATATACACATTGCTTATCTGTCTCTGTGTAGTCATTTTCCTCCTCTTCAACTGTCTTTCAAAATTTCTCTTCTGACAGAAAAGAAACACATGGCTTCAATATTCACTGTTCTTCCCTCCTGAAATAAAAGTTAAGCATTGCATGGTTATGATCATACATACAATGAACCTTGCGCCAAACCATGTGATCCAAAGTAAATCCACCTCCCTCCCATAGCTGTGTTCCTTCTAGAGCTTCTACCACACAAGTCATTAATGTTCGTGACACTGTACTGCAGTCACAGTCTGCACACAAAGTACTGAATCAATTACATCACACTGAAAAGGCAGTCTACATGATGCAATAGTTAACCATAATAACTCTGTCATGCAAATGACAGGAAAACCTATATGTATATCATTAGGGGAGAGGGGAAAAATAATTAAAAAATAAGTGCGACAAATAAAAACAGATTATAGGAAAGTAAATCCTTGCCCTGGGAACTTTACAATCTAATAGAAATGTTAGAAGACTTAAAGAGAGGCAGCAGTTGGGGGAAGAAGTGCAGTAGATGACAATGCTTGTCCTTAATGGTGGGTACAATTAGTAGAAAGCACATCTTGGGAACAATAGTTGTTAGCAGTGACTGTGGGTGTGGGACAGTAGCCACGAGTCAAAGTTTTTTAAATGCTTGATTTAAGTCGTGAATTTTAAGATTGGTCTTACATGTGGGTGGAAGAGGTTATGTTGGCATATACTGAGTGTGAGGAAGTTTCACATGTACGGTGCAGTGATGGAAAATGGTTTCAGGCAAGTGAGAGAACAGTAGAGGTGAAAGAAGTTTACAGGAGACAGTTATGGTTATAGTGCAAGAGACAAGCAAGGGCATAACGAGAGATCAAAGATGATATGCAAGAAGGAGCAGATTAATGGAGAGCCTTAACAAAAAGGTAAGGAGGAGAACTTTGTAGGTGATACAAAAACTTGATGGGATGCCAGGACAGGGATTTAAGGAGATGAGCAGAGACTGTTGTGGGAGAAAGTGAGATAATTCAAGCAGCAGAGTTTTGCATAGGAGAAAGTTGTGAAGCATGGAGGCCTGTTAGTAGTATGTTAAAATAACCTATAGGATAACAGTATATATTGGAGTTTTAGCAGTAGGTTGAGAGGGGAAAGGGAAGATCTTGGCAATATTACAGAGAAAGAGGCAACACATTTTACCCATAGCCGTGCATGTGAATGGAGATGGAATTGAAGAGCCAAATGTTACTCCTATGCAACATGTTTGATGACAAGATAGATGGTAGTACTGTTTACTGTGATGGAGAAAGGGGATAATATGAGCCCAGTGTTAGACATTAAGTTTAAGGCAGTGGAGTGCCATCCATGAGCATATAGCCAGGAGACAACCCAAGAGTAGGGACTGGATTGCAGGAGTGAGAACAGGGGTGGATAGATTTGTGTGTGTATCATCCGCATAGAGATTATATCTAAGGCCAAAAGCATTGATGAAGTCACCAAATGATAGTATGTAGAGAGAAAGAGAGATCTCAGAACAGAGCCCTGATGTATACCCACAGACAGATCAATAGAAGACGAAGACATGTTAGCAACAGAGATGGAGAATGTGTGACAGGAAAGTTATGATGAAAACCAGGATAGAACTTTGTTACTGATACCAAGAGAGAGTTTAGAATATGAAGGAGGAGAGTGATTGAGAGCATCAAACGCAGCCGATAGATCAAGTCGGATTAGTAGGGAAAAACCTTGGGAATTAGCTTTAAGCACAGTCTGTAGAACGTGCTGTACGAAAGGCAGGTTGTAAAGGATCCAGGAGGGCATGTGATTTAAGAATGTTGACACTAGCAATTAGAAGGCAAACAGCATGAGGGATACAGAGCGGTAGTTAGTAAGGCACATAGGGTGTAGTTTGTTTCTGACAAAAGGGTGACCGCTACAGGCTTAAAGTAAGAGGGCAAAAATCCAGAGAATAGGGAGAAATTGAAGATGTGGGTGAGAGTGGGGACTAAGAGATGCAGTAAGGTGTGAGGGGATACGATCTAGAGGGCATGTGGTAGAGGGAGAATAGAAGATGATTAGCTTCCAGCTCTGTAAGAGAAGAAAAGGAGTCAAGTGCAGAAGGAGATTTGGGAAGAAGGAGAGAAGGGGGAAGGGACAGAAGGAATCTCCTTTTGGGTGGCATCCACCTTGCCTCTGAAGTAGTCAAATGCTTGAGGAGAAGTGAAGGAAGGATGGCAAGTGGGAGGAGAAGGTCAGTGGAGGGAGTCAAATACAGAGAAAAAAAACAGCGTAAATTAAATTTGAGTGTTGATGAGTGTGGAAAAAAGTAGTGTATTTAGCCCTAGAGAGCAGCTTTATACAGGACAGGAGACATTTTTACTGTAGAAAAATCAAACAAAGTGTGAGATTTCCTCCGTAGGTATTAAGAACAGCGAGTGGAAGTGTGATGAGTGTGTTTGGGAATTTAGCCAAAGGTGTGGGTTAGAGGGATGAGTGTGTCAGAGCCTATAGGGGGCATATAGATAGGAGGATAGCATTGTAAGAGTTAATAAGATTGTTAGTTTAAGCAGAAAGAAAGAGAGAGAAGAGAGAAGAGAGGTTAGAGTAGATGTCAGAGGAGAGTTTAATTAAGCAGAGGCAAATCAGTGGGACAGGTAAGATGCGGTGAGGGGAATGACTGATTGTGACTGATGAGAGCAGAAGAGGTTATGTACAACTAGAGCCTTGTTAGTAAGAGTGGACATTCCAGAGGGCACAGGAGAAGGGAAGAGAAAAGTAAGGAAAGGAATGTGGATTACATTAGATAGGTTAACACTCTTAGTAGGGAGGCCTGATGTGTATATGAGCCGGTCCAAGATTATAAGAGATATCCCCCAACATCAGCGAGCATAGAAGGAGACACAGAGATAGGTGTAGAGAGAGACAGAGATAGGGATATGTAGAGAGAGAAGGGCGTCAAGAGAATGAGACAGATAGGCGTAGAGAGAGGAGACATAGAGAGAGGGGGCTTTGAGAGGGGGGCGTAGAGAATGAGGGAAGGTGGAAGAGAATAGGATGTGCAGGAGTGCATTTCATTGAGCAGTGCAGAAATAGCTGCAATAGAGGTCTGTACAAATGGTGCTTTGTGTAGACACATGCAAAGGTAGGGGAAGGAAAGTGTATAGAACATGTGGATAAAAGCAGGAGTGTGGAAGTTAGAGAAATTAGAAAAGTTTTACAGAGGAGTGAGGAAACAGTAAACAGAAAGAACAAGAGAGAGGTTACATTGGGATGACGTGCTGTGGTAGAGAGAAATGCTAGGAGAGAGCCTCCAGATATTAGAGGACATGAATTGAGAGAGCAAATGTATAAATCAAAACCGGAGGGGGAGGTATAGCACGAAAGCTTGCACAGCAGTTGATGAAGATTATAGTCTTAAAGTTGCGTGTACCTGTCAGGGCACTCAAGAAGGTCAATGCTCACAAGTGCAGAGTTCATGAAGAAATGCTGAATCCAGTTCCCCTCCAATTTAATTTTAATATAACTTTTTCATTCTTCATTACTGCAAAAAGCAAACAAAACAAAACCACATTGCATTACTATTTTCAAAATGGATTGAATGACATATTCAACAGTAACTGTGTGATGCCAATATTGCCTTCTCACTCGTAGGCCAGTACGGTCAGGTACCCAGTACTGATAAAACAATAAGTGCCCGTACTAAGTACCAATATGAATTATAAGGAAATGTAAAATCTCCAGGTCTCTCTCCATCTCTGCAACAGATATATGGATAAGCCCATATTAAGGCATCACGTGACCGGAGCCGTCACTGACTGGGTATACGCAAAGATGCAGGGAGATGCAAAGAAAGGGAGGGAGAGAGACAGGGAGAAGATGGGAAACGGAGGGAGGCACGGATGGCAGGCCTCTCTCTTTCACTGGTGCATGCAAGGAGCTGGTCCCAACATCCACAAAGTGTGTGTGTATTATTGGTTGTGTTTTATGGCGGTAGGAGGATAGTGTGTATATTGTGTGTGTGTGGGAGTATTATATTGTGTGTAGGGTATTATAGTGTGTATATTATGTTGAGGTGCAGAGGAGAGTGTTAGATTGGGTATCTTGTGTTAGGGGGTATTGTGTATATTGTGTTTAAGACTATAATATTATTGGGGAGATTATTATTGAGGAGGTATTAAAGTGTGTATTGTGGGGAGTATTAGTGTATGTATTATTTGTGGGTGACAGATGCTGTGGGTAGGCCAAGAGTACGGGCCAGACTAAGGTGGAGACTTTCTGTACTCTGCATACAGGACTCTACATGCACTGCAGAGGTGAAATTCCCCCAACTCCAATTTGCTACACTCTCCAAGAGAGAATATTGTGATCAGAGGTGGAAGATGAGCAGGGTCACTGCCCAGGGAGTAGCCTGTCAGGGGGCATGGAAATCTCTTTTGGTGCGTATGTTGCCACGTGGCATTGATTGACCGGTCAATTAGCACTGCTTCCTATCACAGTGACATGATCCGGTGCTGTGATCGGTTGCAGCGCTGACCAAGGTGTGTTAGTGCAGCAATTTACAGGGAGGGAACAGAGGTTGTGGGTGACAGATGCTGGGGGTAGGCCAAGAGTACGGGCCAGAGCAAGGTGGAGATATTCTGTACTCTGCATGCCCATCCTGCATGCCCAGGACTCTGCATGCATGCCAGTGGCTGTGGGGTGTGTGTGTGTAGGTATGCCAAGTGTCAGTGTGCATAAGTAAGTGTGCTGTGTGTGTAAGTAAGTTTGCCTGTGTGGCAGGAGGTGTAGGGGGGTGGGGGGCGGGGGGCGGTTCAGCTGGAGGACTTTACCCAGCACAAAAGCACATAGATGCCTCTGATTATATCACCCCAAATGCTGATAATATCCTGCTGTAGATGCACTTTACAGAAGATGATACAGATGTCATCAGTGTTTGGTGGGTTCATTAAATCAATCCATCATATAATAGCCACACTATGCATATGATGTACTGAATCAGTAACACCAATCACAGGAAGACATCTCCATGGTAGGGGTAGTGTTGAAGTTAACAAAATATGTCCAGCACTGTGGTGTGGAGCCCATACATAATAATTGTGCACATTACCAGAACAACATATTGTCAACTGCATGATCATTTTGCTGCTTGTAGTGTATACTCTTGTCCTGTGCAGTGTTGTAGTAGATCCGTCTCTTCGGTGTTCACTGCAATAAAAGTAAGACATTGCATTAATATTACAGAAGTTTGGGGGCTGAAATCCCACTATGCTAATGACAGTTTCCCTTTGCATAAGATTCTTGTGATTATATCTCAATGATGATCAATAACAACTACATCATAACACAGCTGCTCTATACAGAATATGTATTTGCCATCAATGGTCATGGAGGCAATATGTCACACAATGTACATATATAGCAAGGATTATTTCTTCCTCTGGTGTATTATGATGGGAGGGTGAGATTCTGCATTATCAGCATCAGTAAATCTGTAGGAAACTGAGTGATATTCTATTTTTTAATGCAATATTAGGGTAAAATAAAGCTTGCTGTATATATAGCCATGCTCTACCCATGATGTGCTGAATCAATGACTGCAGAGCGATTTAGAGTGGTAAACATGACTTGAACTCATCTCTGAATAGAGGGTAGCACAGTAGTGCAGAGTAGAAGGTGAATGTATCTCAAATGGAAACCCTTAGCAGCTGTGTGGGGAGTAGACAGTACAGACTGACCAAGTAAATAGTAAAAAGTAGTAACTTCAACATTACTTGGTTTTGTTCTCCACTCCTGTTTTTCTGTTCTTTAAATCACTAATACTGATGCCATATGTAACCTGTACTGAGAGTTATATACTCTACTGGCCTAGATCAAATTAAATGATGCAAACAGGATCCCTCCCACTCAAGATTCATATGATTGCACCACCTCAACCTTTCATAGCAATAACATAGAACTGCAGCAGTGCGCTACTGCACATGTTCTTGTTATGAATGGTAGTAGATGTGGTCCTTGGGTCAGTACTTCATACTGTAGCCACACTCTATTCATGATGTATTGAATCAACAAAAATCTGCATGGTACAGATCACAGGAAGGGGTGGAGTAGAGGTGAATATGTCCAATGCGAAACCCTTAGCAGCCGGATTTTTTGGAGTCAATAAAACGACAAATACTAAATGAGAAATATACACATTGCTTATCTGTCTCTGTGTAGTCATTTTCCTCCTCTTCAACTGTCCTTCAATTTTCTATTTTGCAAGAAAATGAACACATGGCTTCAATATTCACTTCTGTTCTGCAGTCTTTCCTCTTGAAATAAAAAAGTTAAGCATTGCATTATTATTATTATAATTATTATTGACGATACATACAATGAACCTTGCTCCAAACCATGTGATACAAAGCAAATCCACCTCCCTCCCACAGCTGTGCTCCTTCTAGAGCTTCTACCACACCAGTTATTCATGTCAGTGAAACTGTACTGCAGTCCCGGTCTGCACACAATCTACTGAATCAATGACATCACACTGTGTCACACAATGTCATGCTAACGACAGGAAACAATCTTTGTATATATCTTTGTATATATAATAATAATAATAAAAAAAATAAGACAGGACAGACACTCCTACATTGCAATCAATAGAAAATAACTGGGACAGGCACTTCAAGGATGCATACGGTCCCGGATAAACTGTAGCTACCTATACACGTGTGCCTTGTCTCTAGACTCTGCATATATCTCTATTTATATACCACCCATTGTGTACTCAGCGCTTTACAAGAGAGACCAAAAAGTACAGGAAATTATTATACAATAAGTTCAACAAACAAAAACAGACAATAGGAAAGTAAATCCCTGTCCTGGGTAGTTTACAATCTAAGAGAAATGTAAGGAGACTTACAGAGAGACAACAGGTGGGGGAACAAGTGCAGTAGATGACAATGCTTGTCCTTAATGGTGGGTACTTGTAGTATAAAGCACTTCTTGGGAACAATAGTTAGTGACTGAATGAGTGACAGTAGCAACGAGTAAAAGCTATTGAAATGCTTCATTTAAGTTGTGAATTTTAAGGTTGATCTTAAATGTGGGTGGAAGAGGGTATGTTGGCATATACTGAGTGTGTGTGAGTTTCACAGGTAAATTGATGGGAAAGGGTTTCAGGCAAGAGAGCGAGTGCGCAGTAGAGGTGTAAGAAGTATAATGGAGACAGCTATTAGTAGAGCTTAGGAGACGAGGAAGGGCATAACGAGACCAAAGATGATATGTAGGAAGGAGCAGATGAATAGAGAATAGTGTTGGACTGGGTCCTCAACTATAAAAAAATGGGTAACGGGTACCCGGCCAAAATGAAAGGTTCTACCCGGTCGGGTACACGGTTTGGCACTTACCTTCCGGGTGGCGGTGACATCTAGGATCAGCAGCAGTCCTGTGACGGTGGCAGCATCTGTGGTGTCTTCAGCCGGCGGGGGAGCTGCAGGCTCACAGACACAGCTTACCTGCTTCGGTGCTGTGGAAGTGATTCCTGCAGCTCCCCCCGCCAGGTGAAGACACCTCTGATGCTGCCAACATCAGAGGACTGCTGCTGCTGATCCTAGATGTCTTAGGAAAGGTAAGTATAAAAGATTATTTCCAGCTGCCCTGACATTACCCGACGCCGGGTATTACCCGGCCAAGTCCACTTCTCAGTGGCCGGTTTCGAGTAATGTCCGGGTAGCTGGAAATGTGTCGGGTAACGCCGGGTACTCGGTACACCACTAATAGAGAACCTTAACAAAAAGGTAAGGAGGAGAACTTTGTAGGTGATCTGAAACTTGATGGGAAGCAAGGAGAGGGATTTAAGGAGGAGGAGGAGATGAGCAGATACTGTTGTGGGAGAAAGGGAAATTATTCAAGCAGCAGAGTTTTGGATAGATTGCAAATGAGAAAGTTGTGAAGCAGGGAGCCCTGTTAGCAGTATGTTAACCCATACGATAAGGGCATGCATTGGCGTTTTAGCAGTAGATTGACAGAGAAAAGGGCAAATCTTGGAAATATTACAGAGAAAGAATCGACAAACTTTAGCCAGTGTCGTGAATGAAGATGGAAAGGGAAGAGTCAAATGTTACTCCTAGGCAATGTGCTTTCATGACAGGATGATGGTAGTACTGTTTACTGCGATGGAGAAAGGTGATATTAGGCCAGATTTAGGGGGAAATAGGAGGAGCTCAGTTTTAGACATTAGGTTTAAGGCAGAAGAGTGTCATCCATGGAGGATATAGCCAGGAGGCGACCCGAAACTAGGAACTAAATTGCAGGAGTGACGGTAGGGTGGATAGGTGTGTGTATCATCTGCATAGAGATGATATCAAGGGCCAAAATAGTTGATAAGGTCAACTAGTGATAGTATGTAGTGAGAGAGGTCCCAGAACAGAGTCCTGAGGTATACCAACAGACAAAACAACAGGAGACAAAGACACGTTAGCAACAGAGATGGAGAATGTGTGATGGAGAAGTATGATGAAAACCAGGATATAAGTTTGCTGCGGATACGAAGAAAGAGTTTAGAATATGAATGAGAAGAGTGATTGACAGTATCAAAAGCAGAAGAGAGATCAAGCAGGATTAGTAAGTAAAATGGACCTTGGGAATTTTCTTTATGTACATAATTGGTTACATTGGGAAAGGCAGATTGTGAAGGGCCCAGAGGAGCATGTGATTTAAGAATGTTGATCAAACGGGAGATCACAAGACGTTCTAGCAATTAGGAGGCAAATGGTAGGACGGATACAGGGCGATAGTTAGAAATTCACACAAGGTCAAGGTTATTTTTGAGAATAGGGGTGACCACTGCATGCTTAAAAGGAAGAGTTGAAAGAGCCAAAGGATATGGAGGAATTGAAGATGTGGGTGAGAGTGAGAATATAGGATTGAGAGGGCATGTGGTAGAGGGAGAAGAGAAGATCAGGTTCCAGCTTTGTGACAGGAGAAAAGGAGTCAAGAGTGCAATGAGATCTAGATAGAAAAAGAGAGAGGGGGAAGGGAGAGAACGAATCTACTTGTGGATGGCATCCACCTTGCCTCAAGTGAGCAAAGGCTTGAGGAGAAATAAAGGATGGATGTTAAGTGGGAGGAGAAAGTCAGTGGTGGGACTCAAATACATAGAAGACAGTGTGAATGAAATTGGAGTGTTGATGAGTGAGGAAAAAGTAGTGTTTGACCTTAAAAAAAGGAGCAGAGTTTTACAGAACAGGACAAAGGTTTAGTGTAGAAAATCAGACTGTGAGATTTCCTCCATAGGTGTTAAGAGCAGCAGTGTGATGTGATGAAGTGTGATGAGAGCGTGCTTGTGAATTAAACCAATGCATGGGTTAGGCTGCGTCTATAGTAAGCACGCAACAGATGGCAAAGTTAGCGCATGCCTGTCGCTCCAGCAATCCCTGCACTGAGGTCCGAGGCGACGGGGAGGCCCTGCATCGCTCGCACGCACTGTGGACAACCAAGCGTGTGCCCATGATAATCACGGCCTTAGAGGGATGAGTGTGTCAGAGCCTAGAAGGGGCATATAGATGATGGAGGAGGAGGGAGGAGGAGATGATAGCATTGTAAGAGTTAACAAGATAGCTAGTTTAAGCAGAAAGTGAGGAGAGGTTAGAGATAAGGGTAGATGTCAGAGGAGAGAGTTCAATTAAGCTGAGGTATCGAGTAGGACAGGGGTGAGGGGAATGAGAAGTGGTGGATGATGAGAGCAGAAGAGGTCATGTACAAATAGACCATGTTAGTCGTAGAGCAGACATTCCAGAGGGCACGTGAGAAGGGAAGAGTAAAGTGAGACAAGGAATGTGGATTACATTAGATGGGTTAATACGCTTAGCAGGGAGGTGGAGAGAGAGGCAAGAGGCAGAGGGTGGTGTAGGGGTTGAGGAAGAGATGTTGCATGTACCTTGTCAGAACATTAAAGAACGTCAATTCACACTGGTGCAGAGTTGATGATGAAATGCTGAATCCAGTTCACGTCCAATTCAATTTTAACAGAACTTTTTCATTCTTCATTACTGCAAAAAAAAAAGTAAAAAACAATGCATTACTATTTTCAAAATGGATTGAATTCCCCCACCAATGACTATGTGTTACCAATATATCCCTCTCAGTCCCACTGCAGCACATACTGTACCAGTGTGAAAGTAAGAAGGTACACAGTACCGGTAAAACAATACGTGCCGGTACTATGCACCATATGAATTATAAGGGGATGTAAATCTCCCAGTCTCTCTCCATATCCGCAACAGAGCGGGCTCCGGTCAGTGGCATGGATGCCCATATATGGGTATGCTCATATTTGGGCATCCCATGTCACTGACCGGAGCCGGCTCTGAGTATAGGGATATATGCGGAGACGCAGAGGTGCAAGGAAATGGGAGGAGGCACGGTGAGAAACAGGGAGAGACCACAGGAAGATAGAGGGCAACAACTTCCACAAGGTACTTGTATGGGTATAATTGTTTGTATTTTGTGCAGAGGGGGTAATTTCAGATAAAATACAATTCTCCACCCTCTACGAAACAATTCCACTTTGTTCAGTAAGCCAGAAAGTCTTGGTCCCATGTGGACTGAATTTAATGCAAATAAGGTCCTTAATACACAAGTAAAGAATAAAGTTACTTATTCTCTACTGTAAGAAGTGCCACATTGCCCACTATTTGGGTCCTGTGCCCAGATTGTGACCATGCATGGCAGAGGTGAGATTCCCCCAACTCCAATTTGCTACACTCTCCAAGAGAGATAATTGTGATCAGAGGTGGAACTAGGGGAGGGTGTGAGCAGGGTCACTGCCCAGGGAGTAACCTGACTGGGGGCACGGAAATCTCATTTAGTGCATATGTTGCGGCACTGCATTGATTGACCGGTCAATCTGCACTGCTGCCTGTCACAGTGACATCCTGATCGGGCACTGTGATCAGCTATAGCACTGACCCAGGTGAGATAGTTCAGCACTTTACAAGGAGGGAACAGATGTTGTGGGTGACAGATGCTGGAGGTAGGCCAAGACTGTTGGCCAGAGTAACGTGGAGACTTACTGCACTCTGCATGCCCATCCTCTCCCTGACATCAGGGGAAGGAAGTGGCCCTGGGGTGTGTGTAGGTATGCCAGATGTCAGTGTATGCATAAGTAAGTATGCCTGTGTAGTGGGAGGTGTAGGGGCGTTAAGCTGGAGGACTTAAAACAGGCACAAAAGCACATAGATACCTCTGATTATACCGCACCAAATGCTGATAATATCATGCTGTAGCTGCACTTTACAGAAGATGATGCAGATGTCATCATTGGTTGGTGGGTTCATTAAATCAATCCATCATATCATAACCACACTGTGCATATGATGTACTGAATCAGTAACACCAGGAAGACATCTCCATGTTAGGAGTAGAGTTGAAGTTAACAGAATATGTCCAGCACTGTGGTGTGTAGCCCATAAATAATAATTGTGCACATTACCAGAACAACATACTGTCAACTGCAAGATCATTTTGCTGCTTGTAGCGTATGCTCATCCTGTACAGTGTTGTAGTAGATCCGTCTCTTCAGTGTTCACTGCAACAAAAGTAAGACATTGCATTAATATTACAGACGTTTGGGGGCTGAAATCTCACTTCGCTGCGGACAATTTCCCTTTGCATAAGATTCTTGTGATTATGTCAATGATGATCAATAACTGCATCATAACACAGCCGCTCTATACAGAAGATGTACTTGCTCTCATCGGTCATTGAGGTAATACGTCACACAATGTACAGATATAGCAAGGATTATTTCTCCCACTTGTGCATTATGGCATTATGATGGGAAATGTTGTGAGATTCTGCATTATCAGCATCACTGAATCTTTTGGAAATTAAGTGATATTCTATGTTTTAATGCAATATTATGGGTGATCAGCCGGTAAAATAATAATAGCTTGCTGTATCTGTAGCCATGCTCTACCCATGATGTGCTGAACCAATGACTGCAGAGAGATTCAGAGTGCTAAACATGACTGGAACGCATCTCTGAATAATGGGCAGCAAAGCAGTGCAGAATAGGAGGTGAAAGTATTTAAAATGGAAGATCCTTAGCAGCTGTGTGGAGAGTAGACAGTACAGACTGACCAAGTAAATGGTAAAAGGAGTAACTTCAACATTACTTGGCTTTGTTCTCCACATTGAAGCTTTCCTCCTCTTTAAATCACTAATACTGATGCCATGTGTAACCTGTACTGAGAGTTATATAATCTACTGGCCTAGATGAAACCATATGATGCAAACAGGATCCATCCCACTCCAGATTCATAGAATTGAACCACCTCAACCTTTCATAACAATCACATAGAACTGCAGCTGTGCGCTACTGCACATGTTCTTGTTATGAATGGTAGTAGATGTGGTCCTTGGGTCTTTACTTCATACTGTAGCCACACTCTACTCATGATGTATTGAATCAACGAAAACTTGCATGGTTCAGATCACAGGAAGGGGTAGAGTAGAGATGAAAATATTCAATGTGAAACCCGTAGCAGCCGGATTGTGTGGAGTCAATAAAACGACAAATACTAAATGGTAAATGAGAAATATACACATTGCTTATCTGTCTCTGTGTAGTAATTTTCCTTCTCTTCAACTGTCCTTCAAATTTTCTCTTTTGCAAGAAAAGGAACACATGGCTTCAATATTCACTTCTGTTCTGCAGTCATCCCTCCTGAAATAAAAGTTAAGCATTGCATTGTTATTATGATAATACATACAATAAACCTTGCTCCAAACCATTTGATGCAAAGCAAATCCACCTCCCACCCACAGCTGTGCTCCTTCTAGAGCATGCATGTCAAACTCCAGTCCTCGAGGGTCCCAAACAGGCCAGGTTTTCAGTAGGGATATCCTGAAAACCTGGCCTGTTTGCGGCCCTCGAGGACTGGAGTTTGACATCCTTGTTCTTGAGCTTCTACCACGCAAGTCATCCATGTGAGTGACACTGTACTGCAGTCCTGGTCTGCACACAATCTACTGAATCAATGACATCACACTGTAAAGGCAATCTACAAGATGTATTAGTTGTCCACACTTCCGAAATGTTACTTTTATGTCCAAATCACTTATTCCCATGACCTGATATTTGTATTTGTTATTTATAGGATTGTCACAAAGAGTTGATGAGGTCACCAAATGATAGTATGTAGAGAGAAAGAGAGATCTCAGAACAGAGCCCTGATGTATACCCACAGACAGATCAATAGAAGACGAAGACATGTTAGCAACAGAGATGGAGAATGTGTGACAGGAAAGTTATGATGAAAACCAGGATAGAACTGTGTTACGGATACCAAGAGAGAGTTTAGAATATGAAGGAGGAGAGTGATTGAGAGCATCAAACGCAGCAGATAGATCAAGTAGGATTAGTAGGGAAAAGTGACCTTGGGAATTTGCTTTAAGCACAGTCTGTAGAACGAGCTGTACGAAAGGCAGGTTGTAAAGGATCCAGGAGGGAATGTGATTTAAGAATGTTGACATTCTAGCAATTAGGAGACAAACAGCAGGAGGGATACAGGGCGGTAGTTAGTAAGGCACATAGGGTGTAGGTTGTTTCTGAGAAAAGGGTGACCACTACAGGCTTAAAGTAAGAGGGTAAAGAGCCAGAGAATAGGGAGGAATTGAAGATGTGGGTGAGAGTGGGGACTAAGAGATGCAGTAAGGTGTGAGGGGATACGATCTAGAGGGCATGTGGTAGAGGGAGAAGAGAAGATGATTTGCTTCCAGCTCTGTAAGAGAAGAAAAAGAGTCAAATGCAGAAGAAGAATTAGGTAGAAGGAGAGAAGGGGGAAGGGGGAAGGGACAGAAGGAATCTCCTTGTGGGTGGCATCCACCTTGCCTCTGAAGTAGTCAAATGCTTGAGGAGAAGTGAAGGAAGGATGGCAAGTGTGAGGAGAAGGTTAGTGGAGGGAGTCAAATACAGGGAAAAAAAGACAGCGTAAATTAAATTTGAGTGTTGATGAATGTGAAAAAAAAGTAGTGTGGTTTGGCCCCAGAGAGCAGCTTTATACAGGACTGGAGACATTTTTACTGTAGAAAAATCAAATATCAATTGTGTGATTTCCTTCATAGGCATTAAGAACAGCGAGTGGAAGTGTGATGAACATGTTTGGGAATTTAGCCAAGGGTGTGGGCTAGAGGGACAAGTGTGTCAGAGCCTAGAGGGGGCATATAGATAGGAGGATAGCATTGTAAGAGTTAATAAGATTGTTAGTTTAAGCGGAAAGAGAGAGAGAGCAGAGAGGTTAGAGTAGATGTCAGAGGAGAGTTTAATTAAGCAGAGGCAAATCAGTGGGACAGGTAAGATGGGGTGAGGGGAATGACTGATTGTGAATGATGAGAGCAGAAGAGGTCATGTACAACTAGAGCCTTGTTAGTCAGAGAACGGACATTCCAGATGGCATAGGAGAAGGGAAGAGAAAAGTAAGGAAAGGAATGTGGATTACATTAGATAGGTTAACACTCTTAGCAGGGAGGCAGAGGCAGGGAGGCCCGATGTGTATATGAGCAGGTTCAAGATTATAAGAGATATCCCACACATCAGCAAACATAGAAGGAGACACAGAGATAGGTGTAGAGAGACAGAGATAGCTCTATGTAGAGAGAGAGGGACGTAGAGAGAATGAGACAGATAGGCGCAGAGAGAGGGGGCGCAGAGAGAGGAGGCGCCAAAAGAGGGGGTGCAGAGAGAGGGGGCACAGAGAATAGGATATTAAAGAGTGCTTTTCATTGAGCAGTGCAGAAATAGCTGCAATAGAGGTCTGTACAAATGGTGCAGTGTGTAGACACATGCAAAGGTAGGGGAAGGAAAGAGGAGAACATGTGGATAAAAGCAGGAGTGTGGAAGTTAGAGAAATTAGAAAAGTTTAACAGAGGAGTGAGGAAACAGCCAGCAGAAAGAACAAGAGAGAGGTTACATTGGGATGACGTTCTGTGGTAAAGAGAAAATGCTAGGAGAGAGCTTTCAAATATTAGAGGACATGAATTGAGGGAGCAAATGTATAAATCAAAACCTGAGGGGGAGGTATAGCACGAAAGCTTGCACAGCAGATTATAGTCTTAATGTTGCGTGTACCTGTCAGGGTATTCAAGAAGTTAAATTCTCACAAGTGCAGAGTTCATGATGAAATGCTGAATCTAGTCCCCCTCCAATTTAATTTTAATATAACTTTTCCATTCTTCATTACTGCAAAAAGCAAACAAAACAAAACCACATTGCATTACTATTTTCAAAATGGATTGAATGGCATATTCAACAGTGACTGTGTGATGCCAATATTCCCCACTCACTCGTAGTGAAGCACATATTGTACTAGTGTTGAAAGTAGGCCGGTAGAGTCAGGTACGCAGTACTGATAAAACAATAAGTGCCCGTCGTAAGTACCAGCTCCGCAACAGTGCGGGCATCACATTAGTGACGTGGATGAACATATATGGATAAGCCCATATTAAGGCATCACGTGACCAGAGCCGTCACTGACTGGGTATACGTAAAGACGCAGGGAGATGCAAGGAAAGGGAGGGAGAGAGACAGGGAGAAGATGTGAAACGGAGGAAGGCACGGATGGAGGGAGTTCTTCCGAGCTTCTGCGGGCCTCTCTCTTTCACTGGTGCATGCCGGGAGCTGGTCCCAACATCCACAAAGTGTGTGTGTATTATTGGTTGTATTTTATGGGGGTAGGAGGGTAGTGTGTATATTGTGTGTGTGGGAGTATTATATTGTGTGTAGAGGTGCAGAGGAGAGTACTAGATTGTGTATCTTGTGTAAGGGTGTTGTGTATATTGTGTTTGGAGCTATAATATTATTGGGGAGATTAGTATTGAGGAGGTATTATAGTGTGTATTGTGGGGAGTATTAGTGTGTGTATTGTTTGTGGGTGACAGATGCTGGGGGTATGCAGCAATCCCTGCACTGAGGTCCGAGGCGGCTCTGCATCGCTCGCACGCACTGTGGATGACCAAGCATGTGCCCATGATAATCATGGCCTTACAGGGATGAGTGTGTCAGAGCCTAGAAGGGGCATATATATGATGGAGGAGGGAGGAGGAGGAGGGAGGAGGAGGAGATGATAGCATTGTAAAAGTTAACAAGATAGTTAGTTTAAGCAGAAAGTGAGGAGAGGTTAGAGATAAGGGTAGATGTCAGAGGAGAGAGTTCAATTAAGCTGAGGTATCGAGTAGGACAGGGGTGAGGGGAATGAGAGGTGGTGGATGATGAGAGCAGAAGAGGTCATGTACAAATAGACCTTGTTAGTCAGAGAGCAGTCATTCCAGAGGGCACGTGAGAAGTGAAGAGTAAAGTGAGACATGGAATGTGGATTACATTAGATGGGTTAATACGCTTAGCAGGGAGGTGGAGAGAGAGAGGCAAGAGGCAGAGAGTGGTGCAGGGGTTGAGGAAGAGATGTTGCATGTACCTTATCAGAACATTAAAG
Organism: Ascaphus truei; assembly: GCF_040206685.1. Taxonomy (NCBI): domain Eukaryota; kingdom Metazoa; phylum Chordata; class Amphibia; order Anura; family Ascaphidae; genus Ascaphus; species Ascaphus truei. Next base: position 124,185 of record NW_027457242.1, on the reverse strand, counting down.
AACATCAATTCACACTGGTGCAGAGTTGATGATGAATCCAGTTCACCTCCAATTCAATTTTAACAGAAATGTTTCATTCTTCATTACTGAAAAAAAAGAAAAGTAAAAAACATTTCATTACTATTTTCAAAATGGATTGAATTCCCCCAACAATGACTATGTGTTACCAATATATCCCTCTCAGTCCCACTGCAGCATATACTGTACCAGTGTGAAAGTAGGAAGGTACACAGTACCGGTAAAACAATACGTGCCGGTACTATGCACCATATGAATTATAAGGGGATGTAAATCTCCCAGTCTCTCTCCATATCCGCAACAGAGCGGGCTCCGGTCAGTGGCATGGATGCCCATATATGGGTATGCTCATATTTGGGCATCCCATGTCACTGACCGGAGCCGGCTCTGAGTATAGGGATATATGCGGAGACGCACAGGTGCAAGGAAATGGGAGGAGGCACGGTGAGAAACAGGGAGAGACCACAGGAAGATAGAGGGCAACAACTTCCACAAGGTACTTGTATGGGTATAATTGTTTGTATTTTGTGCAGAGGGGGTAATTTCAGATAAAATACAATTCTCCACCCTCTACGAAACAATTCCACTTTGTTCAGTAAGCCAGAAAGTCTTGGTCCCATGTGGACTGAATTTAATGCAAATAAGGTCCTTAATACACAAGTAAAGAATAAAGTTACTTATTCTCTACTGTAAGAAGTGCCACATTGCCCACTATTTGGGTCCTGTGCCCAGATTGTGACCATGCATGGCAGAGGTGAGATTCCCCCAACTCCAATTTGCTACACTCTCCAAGAGAGATAATTGTGATCAGAGGTGGAACTAGGGGAGGGTGTGAGCAGGGTCACTGCCCAGGGAGTAACCTGACTGGGGGCACGGAAATCTCATTTAGTGCATATGTTGCGGCACTGCATTGATTGACCGGTCAATCTGCACTGCTGCCTGTCACAGTGACATCCTGATCGGGCACTGTGATCAGCTATAGCACTGACCCAGGTGAGATAGTTCAGCACTTTACAAGGAGGGAACAGATGTTGTGGGTGACAGATGCTGGAGGTAGGCCAAGACTGTTGGCCAGAGTAACGTGGAGACTTACTGCACTCTGCATGCCCATCCTCTCCCTGACATCAGGGGAAGGAAGTGGCCCTGGGGTGTGTGTAGGTATGCCAGATGTCAGTGTATGCATAAGTAAGTATGCCTGTGTAGTGGGAGGTGTAGGGGCGTTAAGCTGGAGGACTTAAAACAGGCACAAAAGCACATAGATACCTCTGATTATACCGCACCAAATGCTGATAATATCATGCTGTAGCTGCACTTTACAGAAGATGATGCAGATGTCATCATTGGTTGGTGGGTTCATTAAATCAATCCATCATATCATAACCACACTGTGCATATGATGTACTGAATCAGTAACACCAGGAAGACATCTCCATGTTAGGAGTAGAGTTGAAGTTAACAGAATATGTCCAGCACTGTGGTGTGTAGCCCATAAATAATAATTGTGCACATTACCAGAACAACATACTGTCAACTGCAAGATCATTTTGCTGCTTGTAGCGTATGCTCATCCTGTACAGTGTTGTAGTAGATCCGTCTCTTCAGTGTTCACTGCAACAAAAGTAAGACATTGCATTAATATTACAGACGTTTGGGGGCTGAAATCTCACTTCGCTGCGGACAATTTCCCTTTGCATAAGATTCTTGTGATTATGTCAATGATGATCAATAACTGCATCATAACACAGCCGCTCTATACAGAAGATGTACTTGCTCTCATCGGTCATTGAGGTAATACGTCACACAATGTACAGATATAGCAAGGATTATTTCTCCCACTTGTGCATTATGGCATTATGATGGGAAATGTTGTGAGATTCTGCATTATCAGCATCACTGAATCTTTTGGAAATTAAGTGATATTCTATGTTTTAATGCAATATTATGGGTGATCAGCCGGTAAAATAATAATAGCTTGCTGTATCTGTAGCCATGCTCTACCCATGATGTGCTGAACCAATGACTGCAGAGAGATTCAGAGTGCTAAACATGACTGGAACGCATCTCTGAATAATGGGCAGCAAAGCAGTGCAGAATAGGAGGTGAAAGTATTTAAAATGGAAGATCCTTAGCAGCTGTGTGGAGAGTAGACAGTACAGACTGACCAAGTAAATGGTAAAAGGAGTAACTTCAACATTACTTGGCTTTGTTCTCCACATTGAAGCTTTCCTCCTCTTTAAATCACTAATACTGATGCCATGTGTAACCTGTACTGAGAGTTATATAATCTACTGGCCTAGATGAAACCATATGATGCAAACAGGATCCATCCCACTCCAGATTCATAGAATTGAACCACCTCAACCTTTCATAACAATCACATAGAACTGCAGCTGTGCGCTACTGCACATGTTCTTGTTATGAATGGTAGTAGATGTGGTCCTTGGGTCTTTACTTCATACTGTAGCCACACTCTACTCATGATGTATTGAATCAACGAAAACTTGCATGGTTCAGATCACAGGAAGGGGTAGAGTAGAGATGAAAATATTCAATGTGAAACCCGTAGCAGCCGGATTGTGTGGAGTCAATAAAACGACAAATACTAAATGGTAAATGAGAAATATACACATTGCTTATCTGTCTCTGTGTAGTAATTTTCCTTCTCTTCAACTGTCCTTCAAATTTTCTCTTTTGCAAGAAAAGGAACACATGGCTTCAATATTCACTTCTGTTCTGCAGTCATCCCTCCTGAAATAAAAGTTAAGCATTGCATTGTTATTATGATAATACATACAATAAACCTTGCTCCAAACCATTTGATGCAAAGCAAATCCACCTCCCACCCACAGCTGTGCTCCTTCTAGAGCATGCATGTCAAACTCCAGTCCTCGAGGGTCCCAAACAGGCCAGGTTTTCAGTAGGGATATCCTGAAAACCTGGCCTGTTTGCTGCCCTCAAGGACTGGAGTTTGACATCCTTGTTCTTGAGCTTCTACCACGCAAGTCATCCATGTGAGTGACACTGTACTGCAGTCCTGGTCTGCACACAATCTACTGAATCAATGACATCACACTGTAAAGGCAATCTACAAGATGTATTAGTTGTCCACACTTCCGAAATGTTACTTTTATGTCCAAATCACTTATTCCCATGACCTGATATTTGTATTTGTTATTTATAGGATTGTCACAAAGAGTTGATGAGGTCACCAAATGATAGTATGTAGAGAGAAAGAGAGATCTCAGAACAGAGCCCTGATGTATACCCACAGACAGATCAATAGAAGACGAAGACATGTTAGCAACAGAGATGGAGAATGTGTGACAGGAAAGTTATGATGAAAACCAGGATAGAACTGTGTTACGGATACCAAGAGAGAGTTTAGAATATGAAGGAGGAGAGTGATTGAGAGCATCAAACGCAGCAGATAGATCAAGTAGGATTAGTAGGGAAAAGTGACCTTGGGAATTTGCTTTAAGCACAGTCTGTAGAACGAGCTGTACGAAAGGCAGGTTGTAAAGGATCCAGGAGGGAATGTGATTTAAGAATGTTGACATTCTAGCAATTAGGAGACAAACAGCAGGAGGGATACAGGGCGGTAGTTAGTAAGGCACATAGGGTGTAGGTTGTTTCTGAGAAAAGGGTGACCACTACAGGCTTAAAGTAAGAGGGTAAAGAGCCAGAGAATAGGGAGGAATTGAAGATGTGGGTGAGAGTGGGGACTAAGAGATGCAGTAAGGTGTGAGGGGATACGATCTAGAGGGCATGTGGTAGAGGGAGAAGAGAAGATGATTTGCTTCCAGCTCTGTAAGAGAAGAAAAAGAGTCAAATGCAGAAGGAGAATTAGGTAGAAGGAGAGAAGGGGGAAGGGGGAAGGGACAGAAGGAATCTCCTTGTGGGTGGCATCCACCTTGCCTCTGAAGTAGTCAAATGCTTGAGGAGAAGTGAAGGAAGGATGGCAAGTGTGAGGAGAAGGTTAGTGGAGGGAGTCAAATACAGGGAAAAAAAGACAGCGTAAATTAAATTTGAGTGTTGATGAATGTGAAAAAAAAGTAGTGTGGTTTGGCCCCAGAGAGCAGCTTTATACAGGACTGGAGACATTTTTACTGTAGAAAAATCAAATATCAATTGTGTGATTTCCTTCATAGGCATTAAGAACAGCGAGTGGAAGTGTGATGAACATGTTTGGGAATTTAGCCAAGGGTGTGGGCTAGAGGGACAAGTGTGTCAGAGCCTAGAGGGGGCATATAGATAGGAGGATAGCATTGTAAGAGTTAATAAGATTGTTAGTTTAAGCGGAAAGAGAGAGAGAGCAGAGAGGTTAGAGTAGATGTCAGAGGAGAGTTTAATTAAGCAGAGGCAAATCAGTGGGACAGGTAAGATGGGGTGAGGGGAATGACTGATTGTGAATGATGAGAGCAGAAGAGGTCATGTACAACTAGAGCCTTGTTAGTCAGAGAACGGACATTCCAGATGGCATAGGAGAAGGGAAGAGAAAAGTAAGGAAAGGAATGTGGATTACATTAGATAGGTTAACACTCTTAGCAGGGAGGCAGAGGCAGGGAGGCCCGATGTGTATATGAGCAGGTTCAAGATTATAAGAGATATCCCACACATCAGCAAACATAGAAGGAGACACAGAGATAGGTGTAGAGAGAGACAGAGATAGCTCTATGTAGAGAGAGAGGGACGTAGAGAGAATGAGACAGATAGGCGCAGAGAGAGGGGGCGCAGAGAGAGGAGGCGCCAAAAGAGGGGGTGCAGAGAGAGGGGGCACAGAGAATAGGATATTAAAGAGTGCTTTTCATTGAGCAGTGCAGAAATAGCTGCAATAGAGGTCTGTACAAATGGTGCAGTGTGTAGACACATGCAAAGGTAGGGGAAGGAAAGAGGAGAACATGTGGATAAAAGCAGGAGTGTGGAAGTTAGAGAAATTAGAAAAGTTTAACAGAGGAGTGAGGAAACAGCCAGCAGAAAGAACAAGAGAGAGGTTACATTGGGATGACGTTCTGTGGTAAAGAGAAAATGCTAGGAGAGAGCTTTCAAATATTAGAGGACATGAATTGAGGGAGCAAATGTATAAATCAAAACCTGAGGGGGAGGTATAGCACGAAAGCTTGCACAGCAGATTATAGTCTTAATGTTGCGTGTACCTGTCAGGGTATTCAAGAAGTTAAATTCTCACAAGTGCAGAGTTCATGATGAAATGCTGAATCTAGTCCCCCTCCAATTTAATTTTAATATAACTTTTCCATTCTTCATTACTGCAAAAAGCAAACAAAACAAAACCACATTGCATTACTATTTTCAAAATGGATTGAATGGCATATTCAACAGTGACTGTGTGATGCCAATATTCCCCACTCACTCGTAGTGAAGCACATATTGTACTAGTGTTGAAAGTAGGCCGGTAGAGTCAGGTACGCAGTACTGATAAAACAATAAGTGCCCGTCGTAAGTACCAGCTCCGCAACAGTGCGGGCATCACATTAGTGACGTGGATGAACATATATGGATAAGCCCATATTAAGGCATCACGTGACCAGAGCCGTCACTGACTGGGTATACGTAAAGACGCAGGGAGATGCAAGGAAAGGGAGGGAGAGAGACAGGGAGAAGATGTGAAACGGAGGAAGGCACGGATGGAGGGAGTTCTTCCGAGCTTCTGCGGGCCTCTCTCTTTCACTGGTGCATGCCGGGAGCTGGTCCCAACATCCACAAAGTGTGTGTGTATTATTGGTTGTATTTTATGGGGGTAGGAGGGTAGTGTGTATATTGTGTGTGTGGGAGTATTATATTGTGTGTAGAGGTGCAGAGGAGAGTACTAGATTGTGTATCTTGTGTAAGGGTGTTGTGTATATTGTGTTTGGAGCTATAATATTATTGGGGAGATTAGTATTGAGGAGGTATTATAGTGTGTATTGTGGGGAGTATTAGTGTGTGTATTGTTTGTGGGTGACAGATGCTGGGGGTATGCAGCAATCCCTGCACTGAGGTCCGAGGCGGCTCTGCATCGCTCGCACGCACTGTGGATGACCAAGCATGTGCCCATGATAATCATGGCCTTACAGGGATGAGTGTGTCAGAGCCTAGAAGGGGCATATATATGATGGAGGAGGGAGGAGGAGGAGGGAGGAGGAGGAGATGATAGCATTGTAAAAGTTAACAAGATAGTTAGTTTAAGCAGAAAGTGAGGAGAGGTTAGAGATAAGGGTAGATGTCAGAGGAGAGAGTTCAATTAAGCTGAGGTATCGAGTAGGACAGGGGTGAGGGGAATGAGAGGTGGTGGATGATGAGAGCAGAAGAGGTCATGTACAAATAGACCTTGTTAGTCAGAGAGCAGTCATTCCAGAGGGCACGTGAGAAGTGAAGAGTAAAGTGAGACATGGAATGTGGATTACATTAGATGGGTTAATACGCTTAGCAGGGAGGTGGAGAGAGAGAGGCAAGAGGCAGAGAGTGGTGCAGGGGTTGAGGAAGAGATGTTGCATGTACCTTATCAGAACATTAAAGAACATCAATTCACACTGGTGCAGAGTTGATGATGAATCCAGTTCACCTCCAATTCAATTTTAACAGAAATGTTTCATTCTTCATTACTGAAAAAAAAGAAAAGTAAAAAACATTTCATTACTATTTTCAAAATGGATTGAATTCCCCCAACAATGACTATGTGTTACCAATATATCCCTCTCAGTCCCACTGCAGCATATACTGTACCAGTGTGAAAGTAGGAAGGTACACAGTACCGGTAAAACAATACGTGCCGGTACTATGCACCATATGAATTATAAGGGGATGTAAATCTCCCAGTCTCTCTCCATATCCGCAACAGAGCGGGCTCCGGTCAGTGGCATGGATGCCCATATATGGGTATGCTCATATTTGGGCATCCCATGTCACTGACCGGAGCCGGCTCTGAGTATAGGGATATATGCGGAGACGCACAGGTGCAAGGAAATGGGAGGAGGCACGGTGAGAAACAGGGAGAGACCACAGGAAGATAGAGGGCAACAACTTCCACAAGGTACTTGTATGGGTATAATTGTTTGTATTTTGTGCAGAGGGGGTAATTTCAGATAAAATACAATTCTCCACCCTCTACGAAACAATTCCACTTTGTTCAGTAAGCCAGAAAGTCTTGGTCCCATGTGGACTGAATTTAATGCAAATAAGGTCCTTAATACACAAGTAAAGAATAAAGTTACTTATTCTCTACTGTAAGAAGTGCCACATTGCCCACTATTTGGGTCCTGTGCCCAGATTGTGACCATGCATGGCAGAGGTGAGATTCCCCCAACTCCAATTTGCTACACTCTCCAAGAGAGATAATTGTGATCAGAGGTGGAACTAGGGGAGGGTGTGAGCAGGGTCACTGCCCAGGGAGTAACCTGACTGGGGGCACGGAAATCTCATTTAGTGCATATGTTGCGGCACTGCATTGATTGACCGGTCAATCTGCACTGCTGCCTGTCACAGTGACATCCTGATCGGGCACTGTGATCAGCTATAGCACTGACCCAGGTGAGATAGTTCAGCACTTTACAAGGAGGGAACAGATGTTGTGGGTGACAGATGCTGGAGGTAGGCCAAGACTGTTGGCCAGAGTAACGTGGAGACTTACTGCACTCTGCATGCCCATCCTCTCCCTGACATCAGGGGAAGGAAGTGGCCCTGGGGTGTGTGTAGGTATGCCAGATGTCAGTGTATGCATAAGTAAGTATGCCTGTGTAGTGGGAGGTGTAGGGGCGTTAAGCTGGAGGACTTAAAACAGGCACAAAAGCACATAGATACCTCTGATTATACCGCACCAAATGCTGATAATATCATGCTGTAGCTGCACTTTACAGAAGATGATGCAGATGTCATCATTGGTTGGTGGGTTCATTAAATCAATCCATCATATCATAACCACACTGTGCATATGATGTACTGAATCAGTAACACCAGGAAGACATCTCCATGTTAGGAGTAGAGTTGAAGTTAACAGAATATGTCCAGCACTGTGGTGTGTAGCCCATAAATAATAATTGTGCACATTACCAGAACAACATACTGTCAACTGCAAGATCATTTTGCTGCTTGTAGCGTATGCTCATCCTGTACAGTGTTGTAGTAGATCCGTCTCTTCAGTGTTCACTGCAACAAAAGTAAGACATTGCATTAATATTACAGACGTTTGGGGGCTGAAATCTCACTTCGCTGCGGACAATTTCCCTTTGCATAAGATTCTTGTGATTATGTCAATGATGATCAATAACTGCATCATAACACAGCCGCTCTATACAGAAGATGTACTTGCTCTCATCGGTCATTGAGGTAATACGTCACACAATGTACAGATATAGCAAGGATTATTTCTCCCACTTGTGCATTATGGCATTATGATGGGAAATGTTGTGAGATTCTGCATTATCAGCATCACTGAATCTTTTGGAAATTAAGTGATATTCTATGTTTTAATGCAATATTATGGGTGATCAGCCGGTAAAATAATAATAGCTTGCTGTATCTGTAGCCATGCTCTACCCATGATGTGCTGAACCAATGACTGCAGAGAGATTCAGAGTGCTAAACATGACTGGAACGCATCTCTGAATAATGGGCAGCAAAGCAGTGCAGAATAGGAGGTGAAAGTATTTAAAATGGAAGATCCTTAGCAGCTGTGTGGAGAGTAGACAGTACAGACTGACCAAGTAAATGGTAAAAGGAGTAACTTCAACATTACTTGGCTTTGTTCTCCACATTGAAGCTTTCCTCCTCTTTAAATCACTAATACTGATGCCATGTGTAACCTGTACTGAGAGTTATATAATCTACTGGCCTAGATGAAACCATATGATGCAAACAGGATCCATCCCACTCCAGATTCATAGAATTGAACCACCTCAACCTTTCATAACAATCACATAGAACTGCAGCTGTGCGCTACTGCACATGTTCTTGTTATGAATGGTAGTAGATGTGGTCCTTGGGTCTTTACTTCATACTGTAGCCACACTCTACTCATGATGTATTGAATCAACGAAAACTTGCATGGTTCAGATCACAGGAAGGGGTAGAGTAGAGATGAAAATATTCAATGTGAAACCCGTAGCAGCCGGATTGTGTGGAGTCAATAAAACGACAAATACTAAATGGTAAATGAGAAATATACACATTGCTTATCTGTCTCTGTGTAGTAATTTTCCTTCTCTTCAACTGTCCTTCAAATTTTCTCTTTTGCAAGAAAAGGAACACATGGCTTCAATATTCACTTCTGTTCTGCAGTCATCCCTCCTGAAATAAAAGTTAAGCATTGCATTGTTATTATGATAATACATACAATAAACCTTGCTCCAAACCATTTGATGCAAAGCAAATCCACCTCCCACCCACAGCTGTGCTCCTTCTAGAGCATGCATGTCAAACTCCAGTCCTCGAGGGTCCCAAACAGGCCAGGTTTTCAGTAGGGATATCCTGAAAACCTGGCCTGTTTGCTGCCCTCGAGGACTGGAGTTTGACATCCTTGTTCTTGAGCTTCTACCACGCAAGTCATCCATGTGAGTGACACTGTACTGCAGTCCTGGTCTGCACACAATCTACTGAATCAATGACATCACACTGTAAAGGCAATCTACAAGATGTATTAGTTGTCCACACTTCCGAAATGTTACTTTTATGTCCAAATCACTTATTCCCATGACCTGATATTTGTATTTGTTATTTATAGGATTGTCACAAAGAGTTGATGAGGTCACCAAATGATAGTATGTAGAGAGAAAGAGAGATCTCAGAACAGAGCCCCGATGTATACCCACAGACAGATCAATAGAAGACGAAGACATGTTAGCAACAGAGATGGAGAATGTGTGACAGGAAAGTTATGATGAAAACCAGGATAGAACTGTGTTACGGATACCAAGAGAGAGTTTAGAATATGAAGGAGGAGAGTGATTGAGAGCATCAAACGCAGCAGATAGATCAAGTAGGATTAGTAGGGAAAAGTGACCTTGGGAATTTGCTTTAAGCACAGTCTGTAGAACGAGCTGTACGAAAGGCAGGTTGTAAAGGATCCAGGAGGGAATGTGATTTAAGAATGTTGACATTCTAGCAATTAGGAGACAAACAGCAGGAGGGATACAGGGCGGTAGTTAGTAAGGCACATAGGGTGTAGGTTGTTTCTGAGAAAAGGGTGACCACTACAGGCTTAAAGTAAGAGGGTAAAGAGCCAGAGAATAGGGAGGAATTGAAGATGTGGGTGAGAGTGGGGACTAAGAGATGCAGTAAGGTGTGAGGGGATACGATCTAGAGGGCATGTGGTAGAGGGAGAAGAGAAGATGATTAGCTTCCAGCTCTGTAAGAGAAGAAAAGGAGTCAAATGCAGAAGGAGAATTAGGTAGAAGGAGAGAAGGGGGAAGGGACAGAAGGAATCTCCTTGTGGGTGGCATCCACCTTGCCTCTGAAGTAGTCAAATGCTTGAGGAGAAGTGAAGGAAGGATGGCAAGTGTGAGGAGAAGGTTAGTGGAGGGAGTCAAATACAGGGAAAAAAAGACAGCGTAAATTAAATTTGAGTGTTGATGAATGTGAAAAAAAAGTAGTGTGGTTTGGCCCCAGAGAGCAGCTTTATACAGGACTGGAGACATTTTTACTGTAGAAAAATCAAATATCAATTGTGTGATTTCCTTCATAGGCATTAAGAACAGCGAGTGGAAGTGTGATGAACATGTTTGGGAATTTAGCCAAGGGTGTGGGCTAGAGGGACAAGTGTGTCAGAGCCTAGAGGGGGCATATAGATAGGAGGATAGCATTGTAAGAGTTAATAAGATTGTTAGTTTAAGCGGAAAGAGAGAGAGAGCAGAGAGGTTAGAGTAGATGTCAGAGGAGAGTTTAATTAAGCAGAGGCAAATCAGTGGGACAGGTAAGATGGGGTGAGGGGAATGACTGATTGTGAATGATGAGAGCAGAAGAGGTCATGTACAACTAGAGCCTTGTTAGTCAGAGAACGGACATTCCAGATGGCATAGGAGAAGGGAAGAGAAAAGTAAGGAAAGGAATGTGGATTACATTAGATAGGTTAACACTCTTAGCAGGGAGGCCCGATGTGTATATGAGCAGGTTCAAGATTATAAGAGATATCCCACACATCAGCAAACATAGAAGGAGACACAGAGATAGGTGTAGAGAGAGACAGAGATAGCTCTATGTAGAGAGAGAGGGACGTAGAGAGAATGAGACAGATAGGCGCAGAGAGAGGGGGCGCAGAGAGAGGAGGCGCCAAAAGAGGGGGCGCAGAGAGAGGGGGCACAGAGAATAGGATATTAAAGAGTGCTTTTCATTGAGCAGTGCAGAAATAGCTGCAATAGAGGTCTGTACAAATGGTGCAGTGTGTAGACACATGCAAAGGTAGGGGAAGGAAAGAGGAGAACATGTGGATAAAAGCAGGAGTGTGGAAGTTAGAGAAATTAGAAAAGTTTAACAGAGGAGTGAGGAAACAGCCAGCAGAAAGAACAAGAGAGAGGTTACATTGGGATGACGTTCTGTGGTAAAGAGAAAATGCTAGGAGAGAGCTTTCAAATATTAGAGGACATGAATTGAGGGAGCAAATGTATAAATCAAAACCTGAGGGGGAGGTATAGCACGAAAGCTTGCACAGCAGATTATAGTCTTAATGTTGCGTGTACCTGTCAGGGTATTCAAGAAGTTAAATTCTCACAAGTGCAGAGTTCATGATGAAATGCTGAATCTAGTCCCCCTCCAATTTAATTTTAATATAACTTTTCCATTCTTCATTACTGCAAAAAGCAAACAAAACAAAACCACATTGCATTACTATTTTCAAAATGGATTGAATGGCATATTCAACAGTGACTGTGTGATGCCAATATTCCCCACTCACTCGTAGTGAAGCACATATTGTACTAGTGTTGAAAGTAGGCCGGTAGAGTCAGGTACGCAGTACTGATAAAACAATAAGTGCCCGTCGTAAGTACCAGCTCCGCAACAGTGCGGGCATCACATTAGTGACGTGGATGAACATATATGGATAAGCCCATATTAAGGCATCACGTGACCAGAGCCGTCACTGACTGGGTATACGTAAAGACGCAGGGAGATGCAAGGAAAGGGAGGGAGAGAGACAGGGAGAAGATGTGAAACGGAGGAAGGCACGGATGGAGGGAGTTCTTCCGAGCTTCTGCGGGCCTCTCTCTTTCACTGGTGCATGCCGGGAGCTGGTCCCAACATCCACAAAGTGTGTGTGTATTATTGGTTGTATTTTATGGGGGTAGGAGGGTAGTGTGTATATTGTGTGTGTGGGAGTATTATATTGTGTGTAGAGGTGCAGAGGAGAGTACTAGATTGTGTATCTTGTGTAAGGGTGTTGTGTATATTGTGTTTGGAGCTATAATATTATTGGGGAGATTAGTATTGAGGAGGTATTATAGTGTGTATTGTGGGGAGTATTAGTGTGTGTATTGTTTGTGGGTGACAGATGCTGGGGTTATGCAGCAATCCCTGCACTGAGGTCCGAGGCGGCTCTGCATCGCTCGCACGCACTGTGGATGACCAAGCATGTGCCCATGATAATCATGGCCTTACAGGGATGAGTGTGTCAGAGCCTAGAAGGGGCATATATATGATGGAGGAGGGAGGAGGAGGAGGGAGGAGGAGGAGATGATAGCATTGTAAAAGTTAACAAGATAGTTAGTTTAAGCAGAAAGTGAGGAGAGGTTAGAGATAAGGGTAGATGTCAGAGGAGAGAGTTCAATTAAGCTGAGGTATCGAGTAGGACAGGGGTGAGGGGAATGAGAGGTGGTGGATGATGAGAGCAGAAGAGGTCATGTACAAATAGACCTTGTTAGTCAGAGAGCAGTCATTCCAGAGGGCACGTGAGAAGTGAAGAGTAAAGTGAGACATGGAATGTGGATTACATTAGATGGGTTAATACGCTTAGCAGGGAGGTGGAGAGAGAGAGGCAAGAGGCAGAGAGTGGTGCAGGGGTTGAGGAAGAGATGTTGCATGTACCTTATCAGAACATTAAAGAACATCAATTCACACTGGTGCAGAGTTGATGATGAATCCAGTTCACCTCCAATTCAATTTTAACAGAAATGTTTCATTCTTCATTACTGAAAAAAAAGAAAAGTAAAAAACATTTCATTACTATTTTCAAAATGGATTGAATTCCCCCAACAATGACTATGTGTTACCAATATATCCCTCTCAGTCCCACTGCAGCATATACTGTACCAGTGTGAAAGTAGGAAGGTACACAGTACCGGTAAAACAATACGTGCCGGTACTATGCACCATATGAATTATAAGGGGATGTAAATCTCCCAGTCTCTCTCCATATCCGCAACAGAGCGGGCTCCGGTCAGTGGCATGGATGCCCATATATGGGTATGCTCATATTTGGGCATCCCATGTCACTGACCGGAGCCGGCTCTGAGTATAGGGATATATGCGGAGACGCACAGGTGCAAGGAAATGGGAGGAGGCACGGTGAGAAACAGGGAGAGACCACAGGAAGATAGAGGGCAACAACTTCCACAAGGTACTTGTATGGGTATAATTGTTTGTATTTTGTGCAGAGGGGGTAATTTCAGATAAAATACAATTCTCCACCCTCTACGAAACAATTCCACTTTGTTCAGTAAGCCAGAAAGTCTTGGTCCCATGTGGACTGAATTTAATGCAAATAAGGTCCTTAATACACAAGTAAAGAATAAAGTTACTTATTCTCTACTGTAAGAAGTGCCACATTGCCCACTATTTGGGTCCTGTGCCCAGATTGTGACCATGCATGGCAGAGGTGAGATTCCCCCAACTCCAATTTGCTACACTCTCCAAGAGAGATAATTGTGATCAGAGGTGGAACTAGGGGAGGGTGTGAGCAGGGTCACTGCCCAGGGAGTAACCTGACTGGGGGCACGGAAATCTCATTTAGTGCATATGTTGCGGCACTGCATTGATTGACCGGTCAATCTGCACTGCTGCCTGTCACAGTGACATCCTGATCGGGCACTGTGATCAGCTATAGCACTGACCCAGGTGAGATAGTACAGCACTTTACAAGGAGGGAACAGATGTTGTGGGTGACAGATGCTGGAGGTAGGCCAAGACTGTTGGCCAGAGTAACGTGGAGACTTACTGCACTCTGCATGCCCATCCTCTCCCTGACATCAGGGGAAGGAAGTGGCCCTGGGGTGTGTGTAGGTATGCCAGATGTCAGTGTATGCATAAGTAAGTATGCCTGTGTAGTGGGAGGTGTAGGGGCGTTAAGCTGGAGGACTTAAAACAGGCACAAAAGCACATAGATACCTCTGATTATACCGCACCAAATGCTGATAATATCATGCTGTAGCTGCACTTTACAGAAGATGATGCAGATGTCATCATTGGTTGGTGGGTTCATTAAATCAATCCATCATATCATAACCACACTGTGCATATGATGTACTGAATCAGTAACACCAGGAAGACATCTCCATGTTAGGAGTAGAGTTGAAGTTAACAGAATATGTCCAGCACTGTGGTGTGTAGCCCATAAATAATAATTGTGCACATTACCAGAACAACATACTGTCAACTGCAAGATCATTTTGCTGCTTGTAGCGTATGCTCATCCTGTACAGTGTTGTAGTAGATCCGTCTCTTCAGTGTTCACTGCAACAAAAGTAAGACATTGCATTAATATTACAGACGTTTGGGGGCTGAAATCTCACTTCGCTGCGGACAATTTCCCTTTGCATAAGATTCTTGTGATTATGTCAATGATGATCAATAACTGCATCATAACACAGCCGCTCTATACAGAAGATGTACTTGCTCTCATCGGTCATTGAGGTAATACGTCACACAATGTACAGATATAGCAAGGATTATTTCTCCCACTTGTGCATTATGGCATTATGATGGGAAATGTTGTGAGATTCTGCATTATCAGCATCACTGAATCTTTTGGAAATTAAGTGATATTCTATGTTTTAATGCAATATTATGGGTGATCAGCCGGTAAAATAATAATAGCTTGCTGTATCTGTAGCCATGCTCTACCCATGATGTGCTGAACCAATGACTGCAGAGAGATTCAGAGTGGTAAACATGACTGGAACGCATCTCTGAATAATGGGCAGCAAAGCAGTGCAGAATAGGAGGTGAAAGTATTTAAAATGGAAGATCCTTAGCAGCTGTGTGGAGAGTAGACAGTACAGACTGACCAAGTAAATGGTAAAAGGAGTAACTTCAACATTACTTGGCTTTGTTCTCCACATTGAAGCTTTCCTCCTCTTTAAATCACTAATACTGATGCCATGTGTAACCTGTACTGAGAGTTATATAATCTACTGGCCTAGATGAAACCATATGATGCAAACAGGATCCATCCCACTCCAGATTCATAGAATTGAACCACCTCAACCTTTCATAACAATCACATAGAACTGCAGCTGTGCGCTACTGCACATGTTCTTGTTATGAATGGTAGTAGATGTGGTCCTTGGGTCTTTACTTCATACTGTAGCCACACTCTACTCATGATGTATTGAATCAACGAAAACTTGCATGGTTCAGATCACAGGAAGGGGTAGAGTAGAGATGAAAATATTCAATGTGAAACCCGTAGCAGCCGGATTGTGTGGAGTCAATAAAACGACAAATACTAAATGGTAAATGAGAAATATACACATTGCTTATCTGTCTCTGTGTAGTAATTTTCCTTCTCTTCAACTGTCCTTCAAATTTTCTCTTTTGCAAGAAAAGGAACACATGGCTTCAATATTCACTTCTGTTCTGCAGTCATCCCTCCTGAAATAAAAGTTAAGCATTGCATTGTTATTATGATAATACATACAATAAACCTTGCTCCAAACCATTTGATGCAAAGCAAATCCACCTCCCACCCACAGCTGTGCTCCTTCTAGAGCATGCATGTCAAACTCCAGTCCTCGAGGGTCCCAAACAGGCCAGGTTTTCAGTAGGGATATCCTGAAAACCTGGCCTGTTTGCGGCCCTCGAGGACTGGAGTTTGACATCCTTGTTCTTGAGCTTCTACCACGCAAGTCATCCATGTGAGTGACACTGTACTGCAGTCCTGGTCTGCACACAATCTACTGAATCAATGACATCACACTGTAAAGGCAATCTACAAGATGTATTAGTTGTCCACACTTCCGAAATGTTACTTTTATGTCCAAATCACTTATTCCCATGACCTGATATTTGTATTTGTTATTTATAGGATTGTCACAAAGAGTTGATGAGGTCACCAAATGATAGTATGTAGAGAGAAAGAGAGATCTCAGAACAGAGCCCTGATGTATACCCACAGACAGATCAATAGAAGACGAAGACATGTTAGCAACAGAGATGGAGAATGTGTGACAGGAAAGTTATGATGAAAACCAGGATAGAACTGTGTTACGGATACCAAGAGAGAGTTTAGAATATGAAGGAGGAGAGTGATTGAGAGCATCAAACGCAGCAGATAGATCAAGTAGGATTAGTAGGGAAAAGTGACCTTGGGAATTTGCTTTAAGCACAGTCTGTAGAACGAGCTGTACGAAAGGCAGGTTGTAAAGGATCCAGGAGGGAATGTGATTTAAGAATGTTGACATTCTAGCAATTAGGAGACAAACAGCAGGAGGGATACAGGGCGGTAGTTAGTAAGGCACATAGGGTGTAGGTTGTTTCTGAGAAAAGGGTGACCACTACAGGCTTAAAGTAAGAGGGTAAAGAGCCAGAGAATAGGGAGGAATTGAAGATGTGGGTGAGAGTGGGGACTAAGAGATGCAGTAAGGTGTGAGGGGATACGATCTAGAGGGCATGTGGTAGAGGGAGAAGAGAAGATGATTTGCTTCCAGCTCTGTAAGAGAAGAAAAAGAGTCAAATGCAGAAGAAGAATTAGGTAGAAGGAGAGAAGGGGGAAGGGGGAAGGGACAGAAGGAATCTCCTTGTGGGTGGCATCCACCTTGCCTCTGAAGTAGTCAAATGCTTGAGGAGAAGTGAAGGAAGGATGGCAAGTGTGAGGAGAAGGTTAGTGGAGGGAGTCAAATACAGGGAAAAAAAGACAGCGTAAATTAAATTTGAGTGTTGATGAATGTGAAAAAAAAGTAGTGTGGTTTGGCCCCAGAGAGCAGCTTTATACAGGACTGGAGACATTTTTACTGTAGAAAAATCAAATATCAATTGTGTGATTTCCTTCATAGGCATTAAGAACAGCGAGTGGAAGTGTGATGAACATGTTTGGGAATTTAGCCAAGGGTGTGGGCTAGAGGGACAAGTGTGTCAGAGCCTAGAGGGGGCATATAGATAGGAGGATAGCATTGTAAGAGTTAATAAGATTGTTAGTTTAAGCGGAAAGAGAGAGAGAGCAGAGAGGTTAGAGTAGATGTCAGAGGAGAGTTTAATTAAGCAGAGGCAAATCAGTGGGACAGGTAAGATGGGGTGAGGGGAATGACTGATTGTGAATGATGAGAGCAGAAGAGGTCATGTACAACTAGAGCCTTGTTAGTCAGAGAACGGACATTCCAGATGGCATAGGAGAAGGGAAGAGAAAAGTAAGGAAAGGAATGTGGATTACATTAGATAGGTTAACACTCTTAGCAGGGAGGCAGAGGCAGGGAGGCCCGATGTGTATATGAGCAGGTTCAAGATTATAAGAGATATCCCACACATCAGCAAACATAGAAGGAGACACAGAGATAGGTGTAGAGAGACAGAGATAGCTCTATGTAGAGAGAGAGGGACGTAGAGAGAATGAGACAGATAGGCGCAGAGAGAGGGGGCGCAGAGAGAGGAGGCGCCAAAAGAGGGGGTGCAGAGAGAGGGGGCACAGAGAATAGGATATTAAAGAGTGCTTTTCATTGAGCAGTGCAGAAATAGCTGCAATAGAGGTCTGTACAAATGGTGCAGTGTGTAGACACATGCAAAGGTAGGGGAAGGAAAGAGGAGAACATGTGGATAAAAGCAGGAGTGTGGAAGTTAGAGAAATTAGAAAAGTTTAACAGAGGAGTGAGGAAACAGCCAGCAGAAAGAACAAGAGAGAGGTTACATTGGGATGACGTTCTGTGGTAAAGAGAAAATGCTAGGAGAGAGCTTTCAAATATTAGAGGACATGAATTGAGGGAGCAAATGTATAAATCAAAACCTGAGGGGGAGGTATAGCACGAAAGCTTGCACAGCAGATTATAGTCTTAATGTTGCGTGTACCTGTCAGGGTATTCAAGAAGTTAAATTCTCACAAGTGCAGAGTTCATGATGAAATGCTGAATCTAGTCCCCCTCCAATTTAATTTTAATATAACTTTTCCATTCTTCATTACTGCAAAAAGCAAACAAAACAAAACCACATTGCATTACTATTTTCAAAATGGATTGAATGGCATATTCAACAGTGACTGTGTGATGCCAATATTCCCCACTCACTCGTAGTGAAGCACATATTGTACTAGTGTTGAAAGTAGGCCGGTAGAGTCAGGTACGCAGTACTGATAAAACAATAAGTGCCCGTCGTAAGTACCAGCTCCGCAACAGTGCGGGCATCACATTAGTGACGTGGATGAACATATATGGATAAGCCCATATTAAGGCATCACGTGACCAGAGCCGTCACTGACTGGGTATACGTAAAGACGCAGGGAGATGCAAGGAAAGGGAGGGAGAGAGACAGGGAGAAGATGTGAAACGGAGGAAGGCACGGATGGAGGGAGTTCTTCCGAGCTTCTGCGGGCCTCTCTCTTTCACTGGTGCATGCCGGGAGCTGGTCCCAACATCCACAAAGTGTGTGTGTATTATTGGTTGTATTTTATGGGGGTAGGAGGGTAGTGTGTATATTGTGTGTGTGGGAGTATTATATTGTGTGTAGAGGTGCAGAGGAGAGTACTAGATTGTGTATCTTGTGTAAGGGTGTTGTGTATATTGTGTTTGGAGCTATAATATTATTGGGGAGATTAGTATTGAGGAGGTATTATAGTGTGTATTGTGGGGAGTATTAGTGTGTGTATTGTTTGTGGGTGACAGATGCTGGGGGTATGCAGCAATCCCTGCACTGAGGTCCGAGGCGGCTCTGCATCGCTCGCACGCACTGTGGATGACCAAGCATGTGCCCATGATAATCATGGCCTTACAGGGATGAGTGTGTCAGAGCCTAGAAGGGGCATATATATGATGGAGGAGGGAGGAGGAGGAGGGAGGAGGAGGAGATGATAGCATTGTAAAAGTTAACAAGATAGTTAGTTTAAGCAGAAAGTGAGGAGAGGTTAGAGATAAGGGTAGATGTCAGAGGAGAGAGTTCAATTAAGCTGAGGTATCGAGTAGGACAGGGGTGAGGGGAATGAGAGGTGGTGGATGATGAGAGCAGAAGAGGTCATGTACAAATAGACCTTGTTAGTCAGAGAGCAGTCATTCCAGAGGGCACGTGAGAAGTGAAGAGTAAAGTGAGACATGGAATGTGGATTACATTAGATGGGTTAATACGCTTAGCAGGGAGGTGGAGAGAGAGAGGCAAGAGGCAGAGAGTGGTGCAGGGGTTGAGGAAGAGATGTTGCATGTACCTTATCAGAACATTAAAGAACATCAATTCACACTGGTGCAGAGTTGATGATGAATCCAGTTCACCTCCAATTCAATTTTAACAGAAATGTTTCATTCTTCATTACTGAAAAAAAAGAAAAGTAAAAAACATTTCATTACTATTTTCAAAATGGATTGAATTCCCCCAACAATGACTATGTGTTACCAATATATCCCTCTCAGTCCCACTGCAGCATATACTGTACCAGTGTGAAAGTAGGAAGGTACACAGTACCGGTAAAACAATAC
This sequence comes from Ascaphus truei, assembly GCF_040206685.1. NCBI lineage: Eukaryota > Metazoa > Chordata > Amphibia > Anura > Ascaphidae > Ascaphus > Ascaphus truei. The sequence goes on along the minus strand of NW_027457242.1, from coordinate 104,365 downwards.
GTGCCGGTACTATGCACCATATGAATTATAAGGGGATGTAAATCTCCCAGTCTCTCTCCATATCCGCAACAGAGCGGGCTCCGGTCAGTGGCATGGATGCCCATATATGGGTATGCTCATATTTGGGCATCCCATGTCACTGACCGGAGCCGGCTCTGAGTATAGGGATATATGCGGAGACGCACAGGTGCAAGGAAATGGGAGGAGGCACGGTGAGAAACAGGGAGAGACCACAGGAAGATAGAGGGCAACAACTTCCACAAGGTACTTGTATGGGTATAATTGTTTGTATTTTGTGCAGAGGGGGTAATTTCAGATAAAATACAATTCTCCACCCTCTACGAAACAATTCCACTTTGTTCAGTAAGCCAGAAAGTCTTGGTCCCATGTGGACTGAATTTAATGCAAATAAGGTCCTTAATACACAAGTAAAGAATAAAGTTACTTATTCTCTACTGTAAGAAGTGCCACATTGCCCACTATTTGGGTCCTGTGCCCAGATTGTGACCATGCATGGCAGAGGTGAGATTCCCCCAACTCCAATTTGCTACACTCTCCAAGAGAGATAATTGTGATCAGAGGTGGAACTAGGGGAGGGTGTGAGCAGGGTCACTGCCCAGGGAGTAACCTGACTGGGGGCACGGAAATCTCATTTAGTGCATATGTTGCGGCACTGCATTGATTGACCGGTCAATCTGCACTGCTGCCTGTCACAGTGACATCCTGATCGGGCACTGTGATCAGCTATAGCACTGACCCAGGTGAGATAGTTCAGCACTTTACAAGGAGGGAACAGATGTTGTGGGTGACAGATGCTGGAGGTAGGCCAAGACTGTTGGCCAGAGTAACGTGGAGACTTACTGCACTCTGCATGCCCATCCTCTCCCTGACATCAGGGGAAGGAAGTGGCCCTGGGGTGTGTGTAGGTATGCCAGATGTCAGTGTATGCATAAGTAAGTATGCCTGTGTAGTGGGAGGTGTAGGGGCGTTAAGCTGGAGGACTTAAAACAGGCACAAAAGCACATAGATACCTCTGATTATACCGCACCAAATGCTGATAATATCATGCTGTAGCTGCACTTTACAGAAGATGATGCAGATGTCATCATTGGTTGGTGGGTTCATTAAATCAATCCATCATATCATAACCACACTGTGCATATGATGTACTGAATCAGTAACACCAGGAAGACATCTCCATGTTAGGAGTAGAGTTGAAGTTAACAGAATATGTCCAGCACTGTGGTGTGTAGCCCATAAATAATAATTGTGCACATTACCAGAACAACATACTGTCAACTGCAAGATCATTTTGCTGCTTGTAGCGTATGCTCATCCTGTAGTGTTGTAGTAGATCCGTCTCTTCAGTGTTCACTGCAACAAAAGTAAGACATTGCATTAATATTACAGACGTTTGGGGGCTGAAATCTCACTTCGCTGCGGACAATTTCCCTTTGCATAAGATTCTTGTGATTATGTCAATGATGATCAATAACTGCATCATAACACAGCCGCTCTATACAGAAGATGTACTTGCTCTCATCGGTCATTGAGGTAATACGTCACACAATGTACAGATATAGCAAGGATTATTTCTCCCACTTGTGCATTATGGCATTATGATGGGAAATGTTGTGAGATTCTGCATTATCAGCATCACTGAATCTTTTGGAAATTAAGTGATATTCTATGTTTTAATGCAATATTATGGGTGATCAGCCGGTAAAATAATAATAGCTTGCTGTATCTGTAGCCATGCTCTACCCATGATGTGCTGAACCAATGACTGCAGAGAGATTCAGAGTGCTAAACATGACTGGAACGCATCTCTGAATAATGGGCAGCAAAGCAGTGCAGAATAGGAGGTGAAAGTATTTAAAATGGAAGATCCTTAGCAGCTGTGTGGAGAGTAGACAGTACAGACTGACCAAGTAAATGGTAAAAGGAGTAACTTCAACATTACTTGGCTTTGTTCTCCACATTGAAGCTTTCCTCCTCTTTAAATCACTAATACTGATGCCATGTGTAACCTGTACTGAGAGTTATATAATCTACTGGCCTAGATGAAACCATATGATGCAAACAGGATCCATCCCACTCCAGATTCATAGAATTGAACCACCTCAACCTTTCATAACAATCACATAGAACTGCAGCTGTGCGCTACTGCACATGTTCTTGTTATGAATGGTAGTAGATGTGGTCCTTGGGTCTTTACTTCATACTGTAGCCACACTCTACTCATGATGTATTGAATCAACGAAAACTTGCATGGTTCAGATCACAGGAAGGGGTAGAGTAGAGATGAAAATATTCAATGTGAAACCCGTAGCAGCCGGATTGTGTGGAGTCAATAAAACGACAAATACTAAATGGTAAATGAGAAATATACACATTGCTTATCTGTCTCTGTGTAGTAATTTTCCTTCTCTTCAACTGTCCTTCAAATTTTCTCTTTTGCAAGAAAAGGAACACATGGCTTCAATATTCACTTCTGTTCTGCAGTCATCCCTCCTGAAATAAAAGTTAAGCATTGCATTGTTATTATGATAATACATACAATAAACCTTGCTCCAAACCATTTGATGCAAAGCAAATCCACCTCCCACCCACAGCTGTGCTCCTTCTAGAGCATGCATGTCAAACTCCAGTCCTCGAGGGTCCCAAACAGGCCAGGTTTTCAGTAGGGATATCCTGAAAACCTGGCCTGTTTGCTGCCCTCGAGGACTGGAGTTTGACATCCTTGTTCTTGAGCTTCTACCACGCAAGTCATCCATGTGAGTGACACTGTACTGCAGTCCTGGTCTGCACACAATCTACTGAATCAATGACATCACACTGTAAAGGCAATCTACAAGATGTATTAGTTGTCCACACTTCCGAAATGTTACTTTTATGTCCAAATCACTTATTCCCATGACCTGATATTTGTATTTGTTATTTATAGGATTGTCACAAAGAGTTGATGAGGTCACCAAATGATAGTATGTAGAGAGAAAGAGAGATCTCAGAACAGAGCCCCGATGTATACCCACAGACAGATCAATAGAAGACGAAGACATGTTAGCAACAGAGATGGAGAATGTGTGACAGGAAAGTTATGATGAAAACCAGGATAGAACTGTGTTACGGATACCAAGAGAGAGTTTAGAATATGAAGGAGGAGAGTGATTGAGAGCATCAAACGCAGCAGATAGATCAAGTAGGATTAGTAGGGAAAAGTGACCTTGGGAATTTGCTTTAAGCACAGTCTGTAGAACGAGCTGTACGAAAGGCAGGTTGTAAAGGATCCAGGAGGGAATGTGATTTAAGAATGTTGACATTCTAGCAATTAGGAGACAAACAGCAGGAGGGATACAGGGCGGTAGTTAGTAAGGCACATAGGGTGTAGGTTGTTTCTGAGAAAAGGGTGACCACTACAGGCTTAAAGTAAGAGGGTAAAGAGCCAGAGAATAGGGAGGAATTGAAGATGTGGGTGAGAGTGGGGACTAAGAGATGCAGTAAGGTGTGAGGGGATACGATCTAGAGGGCATGTGGTAGAGGGAGAAGAGAAGATGATTAGCTTCCAGCTCTGTAAGAGAAGAAAAGGAGTCAAATGCAGAAGGAGAATTAGGTAGAAGGAGAGAAGGGGGAAGGGACAGAAGGAATCTCCTTGTGGGTGGCATCCACCTTGCCTCTGAAGTAGTCAAATGCTTGAGGAGAAGTGAAGGAAGGATGGCAAGTGTGAGGAGAAGGTTAGTGGAGGGAGTCAAATACAGGGAAAAAAAGACAGCGTAAATTAAATTTGAGTGTTGATGAATGTGAAAAAAAAGTAGTGTGGTTTGGCCCCAGAGAGCAGCTTTATACAGGACTGGAGACATTTTTACTGTAGAAAAATCAAATATCAATTGTGTGATTTCCTTCATAGGCATTAAGAACAGCGAGTGGAAGTGTGATGAACATGTTTGGGAATTTAGCCAAGGGTGTGGGCTAGAGGGACAAGTGTGTCAGAGCCTAGAGGGGGCATATAGATAGGAGGATAGCATTGTAAGAGTTAATAAGATTGTTAGTTTAAGCGGAAAGAGAGAGAGAGCAGAGAGGTTAGAGTAGATGTCAGAGGAGAGTTTAATTAAGCAGAGGCAAATCAGTGGGACAGGTAAGATGGGGTGAGGGGAATGACTGATTGTGAATGATGAGAGCAGAAGAGGTCATGTACAACTAGAGCCTTGTTAGTCAGAGAACGGACATTCCAGATGGCATAGGAGAAGGGAAGAGAAAAGTAAGGAAAGGAATGTGGATTACATTAGATAGGTTAACACTCTTAGCAGGGAGGCCCGATGTGTATATGAGCAGGTTCAAGATTATAAGAGATATCCCACACATCAGCAAACATAGAAGGAGACACAGAGATAGGTGTAGAGAGAGACAGAGATAGCTCTATGTAGAGAGAGAGGGACGTAGAGAGAATGAGACAGATAGGCGCAGAGAGAGGGGGCGCAGAGAGAGGAGGCGCCAAAAGAGGGGGCGCAGAGAGAGGGGGCACAGAGAATAGGATATTAAAGAGTGCTTTTCATTGAGCAGTGCAGAAATAGCTGCAATAGAGGTCTGTACAAATGGTGCAGTGTGTAGACACATGCAAAGGTAGGGGAAGGAAAGAGGAGAACATGTGGATAAAAGCAGGAGTGTGGAAGTTAGAGAAATTAGAAAAGTTTAACAGAGGAGTGAGGAAACAGCCAGCAGAAAGAACAAGAGAGAGGTTACATTGGGATGACGTTCTGTGGTAAAGAGAAAATGCTAGGAGAGAGCTTTCAAATATTAGAGGACATGAATTGAGGGAGCAAATGTATAAATCAAAACCTGAGGGGGAGGTATAGCACGAAAGCTTGCACAGCAGATTATAGTCTTAATGTTGCGTGTACCTGTCAGGGTATTCAAGAAGTTAAATTCTCACAAGTGCAGAGTTCATGATGAAATGCTGAATCTAGTCCCCCTCCAATTTAATTTTAATATAACTTTTCCATTCTTCATTACTGCAAAAAGCAAACAAAACAAAACCACATTGCATTACTATTTTCAAAATGGATTGAATGGCATATTCAACAGTGACTGTGTGATGCCAATATTCCCCACTCACTCGTAGTGAAGCACATATTGTACTAGTGTTGAAAGTAGGCCGGTAGAGTCAGGTACGCAGTACTGATAAAACAATAAGTGCCCGTCGTAAGTACCAGCTCCGCAACAGTGCGGGCATCACATTAGTGACGTGGATGAACATATATGGATAAGCCCATATTAAGGCATCACGTGACCAGAGCCGTCACTGACTGGGTATACGTAAAGACGCAGGGAGATGCAAGGAAAGGGAGGGAGAGAGACAGGGAGAAGATGTGAAACGGAGGAAGGCACGGATGGAGGGAGTTCTTCCGAGCTTCTGCGGGCCTCTCTCTTTCACTGGTGCATGCCGGGAGCTGGTCCCAACATCCACAAAGTGTGTGTGTATTATTGGTTGTATTTTATGGGGGTAGGAGGGTAGTGTGTATATTGTGTGTGTGGGAGTATTATATTGTGTGTAGAGGTGCAGAGGAGAGTACTAGATTGTGTATCTTGTGTAAGGGTGTTGTGTATATTGTGTTTGGAGCTATAATATTATTGGGGAGATTAGTATTGAGGAGGTATTATAGTGTGTATTGTGGGGAGTATTAGTGTGTGTATTGTTTGTGGGTGACAGATGCTGGGGTTATGCAGCAATCCCTGCACTGAGGTCCGAGGCGGCTCTGCATCGCTCGCACGCACTGTGGATGACCAAGCATGTGCCCATGATAATCATGGCCTTACAGGGATGAGTGTGTCAGAGCCTAGAAGGGGCATATATATGATGGAGGAGGGAGGAGGAGGAGGGAGGAGGAGGAGATGATAGCATTGTAAAAGTTAACAAGATAGTTAGTTTAAGCAGAAAGTGAGGAGAGGTTAGAGATAAGGGTAGATGTCAGAGGAGAGAGTTCAATTAAGCTGAGGTATCGAGTAGGACAGGGGTGAGGGGAATGAGAGGTGGTGGATGATGAGAGCAGAAGAGGTCATGTACAAATAGACCTTGTTAGTCAGAGAGCAGTCATTCCAGAGGGCACGTGAGAAGTGAAGAGTAAAGTGAGACATGGAATGTGGATTACATTAGATGGGTTAATACGCTTAGCAGGGAGGTGGAGAGAGAGAGGCAAGAGGCAGAGAGTGGTGCAGGGGTTGAGGAAGAGATGTTGCATGTACCTTATCAGAACATTAAAGAACATCAATTCACACTGGTGCAGAGTTGATGATGAATCCAGTTCACCTCCAATTCAATTTTAACAGAAATGTTTCATTCTTCATTACTGAAAAAAAAGAAAAGTAAAAAACATTTCATTACTATTTTCAAAATGGATTGAATTCCCCCAACAATGACTATGTGTTACCAATATATCCCTCTCAGTCCCACTGCAGCATATACTGTACCAGTGTGAAAGTAGGAAGGTACACAGTACCGGTAAAACAATACGTGCCGGTACTATGCACCATATGAATTATAAGGGGATGTAAATCTCCCAGTCTCTCTCCATATCCGCAACAGAGCGGGCTCCGGTCAGTGGCATGGATGCCCATATATGGGTATGCTCATATTTGGGCATCCCATGTCACTGACCGGAGCCGGCTCTGAGTATAGGGATATATGCGGAGACGCACAGGTGCAAGGAAATGGGAGGAGGCACGGTGAGAAACAGGGAGAGACCACAGGAAGATAGAGGGCAACAACTTCCACAAGGTACTTGTATGGGTATAATTGTTTGTATTTTGTGCAGAGGGGGTAATTTCAGATAAAATACAATTCTCCACCCTCTACGAAACAATTCCACTTTGTTCAGTAAGCCAGAAAGTCTTGGTCCCATGTGGACTGAATTTAATGCAAATAAGGTCCTTAATACACAAGTAAAGAATAAAGTTACTTATTCTCTACTGTAAGAAGTGCCACATTGCCCACTATTTGGGTCCTGTGCCCAGATTGTGACCATGCATGGCAGAGGTGAGATTCCCCCAACTCCAATTTGCTACACTCTCCAAGAGAGATAATTGTGATCAGAGGTGGAACTAGGGGAGGGTGTGAGCAGGGTCACTGCCCAGGGAGTAACCTGACTGGGGGCACGGAAATCTCATTTAGTGCATATGTTGCGGCACTGCATTGATTGACCGGTCAATCTGCACTGCTGCCTGTCACAGTGACATCCTGATCGGGCACTGTGATCAGCTATAGCACTGACCCAGGTGAGATAGTTCAGCACTTTACAAGGAGGGAACAGATGTTGTGGGTGACAGATGCTGGAGGTAGGCCAAGACTGTTGGCCAGAGTAACGTGGAGACTTACTGCACTCTGCATGCCCATCCTCTCCCTGACATCAGGGGAAGGAAGTGGCCCTGGGGTGTGTGTAGGTATGCCAGATGTCAGTGTATGCATAAGTAAGTATGCCTGTGTAGTGGGAGGTGTAGGGGCGTTAAGCTGGAGGACTTAAAACAGGCACAAAAGCACATAGATACCTCTGATTATACCGCACCAAATGCTGATAATATCATGCTGTAGCTGCACTTTACAGAAGATGATGCAGATGTCATCATTGGTTGGTGGGTTCATTAAATCAATCCATCATATCATAACCACACTGTGCATATGATGTACTGAATCAGTAACACCAGGAAGACATCTCCATGTTAGGAGTAGAGTTGAAGTTAACAGAATATGTCCAGCACTGTGGTGTGTAGCCCATAAATAATAATTGTGCACATTACCAGAACAACATACTGTCAACTGCAAGATCATTTTGCTGCTTGTAGCGTATGCTCATCCTGTACAGTGTTGTAGTAGATCCGTCTCTTCAGTGTTCACTGCAACAAAAGTAAGACATTGCATTAATATTACAGACGTTTGGGGGCTGAAATCTCACTTCGCTGCGGACAATTTCCCTTTGCATAAGATTCTTGTGATTATGTCAATGATGATCAATAACTGCATCATAACACAGCCGCTCTATACAGAAGATGTACTTGCTCTCATCGGTCATTGAGGTAATACGTCACACAATGTACAGATATAGCAAGGATTATTTCTCCCACTTGTGCATTATGGCATTATGATGGGAAATGTTGTGAGATTCTGCATTATCAGCATCACTGAATCTTTTGGAAATTAAGTGATATTCTATGTTTTAATGCAATATTATGGGTGATCAGCCGGTAAAATAATAATAGCTTGCTGTATCTGTAGCCATGCTCTACCCATGATGTGCTGAACCAATGACTGCAGAGAGATTCAGAGTGCTAAACATGACTGGAACGCATCTCTGAATAATGGGCAGCAAAGCAGTGCAGAATAGGAGGTGAAAGTATTTAAAATGGAAGATCCTTAGCAGCTGTGTGGAGAGTAGACAGTACAGACTGACCAAGTAAATGGTAAAAGGAGTAACTTCAACATTACTTGGCTTTGTTCTCCACATTGAAGCTTTCCTCCTCTTTAAATCACTAATACTGATGCCATGTGTAACCTGTACTGAGAGTTATATAATCTACTGGCCTAGATGAAACCATATGATGCAAACAGGATCCATCCCACTCCAGATTCATAGAATTGAACCACCTCAACCTTTCATAACAATCACATAGAACTGCAGCTGTGCGCTACTGCACATGTTCTTGTTATGAATGGTAGTAGATGTGGTCCTTGGGTCTTTACTTCATACTGTAGCCACACTCTACTCATGATGTATTGAATCAACGAAAACTTGCATGGTTCAGATCACAGGAAGGGGTAGAGTAGAGATGAAAATATTCAATGTGAAACCCGTAGCAGCCGGATTGTGTGGAGTCAATAAAACGACAAATACTAAATGGTAAATGAGAAATATACACATTGCTTATCTGTCTCTGTGTAGTAATTTTCCTTCTCTTCAACTGTCCTTCAAATTTTCTCTTTTGCAAGAAAAGGAACACATGGCTTCAATATTCACTTCTGTTCTGCAGTCATCCCTCCTGAAATAAAAGTTAAGCATTGCATTGTTATTATGATAATACATACAATAAACCTTGCTCCAAACCATTTGATGCAAAGCAAATCCACCTCCCACCCACAGCTGTGCTCCTTCTAGAGCATGCATGTCAAACTCCAGTCCTCGAGGGTCCCAAACAGGCCAGGTTTTCAGTAGGGATATCCTGAAAACCTGGCCTGTTTGCTGCCCTCGAGGACTGGAGTTTGACATCCTTGTTCTTGAGCTTCTACCACGCAAGTCATCCATGTGAGTGACACTGTACTGCAGTCCTGGTCTGCACACAATCTACTGAATCAATGACATCACACTGTAAAGGCAATCTACAAGATGTATTAGTTGTCCACACTTCCGAAATGTTACTTTTATGTCCAAATCACTTATTCCCATGACCTGATATTTGTATTTGTTATTTATAGGATTGTCACAAAGAGTTGATGAGGTCACCAAATGATAGTATGTAGAGAGAAAGAGAGATCTCAGAACAGAGCCCCGATGTATACCCACAGACAGATCAATAGAAGACGAAGACATGTTAGCAACAGAGATGGAGAATGTGTGACAGGAAAGTTATGATGAAAACCAGGATAGAACTGTGTTACGGATACCAAGAGAGAGTTTAGAATATGAAGGAGGAGAGTGATTGAGAGCATCAAACGCAGCAGATAGATCAAGTAGGATTAGTAGGGAAAAGTGACCTTGGGAATTTGCTTTAAGCACAGTCTGTAGAACGAGCTGTACGAAAGGCAGGTTGTAAAGGATCCAGGAGGGAATGTGATTTAAGAATGTTGACATTCTAGCAATTAGGAGACAAACAGCAGGAGGGATACAGGGCGGTAGTTAGTAAGGCACATAGGGTGTAGGTTGTTTCTGAGAAAAGGGTGACCACTACAGGCTTAAAGTAAGAGGGTAAAGAGCCAGAGAATAGGGAGGAATTGAAGATGTGGGTGAGAGTGGGGACTAAGAGATGCAGTAAGGTGTGAGGGGATACGATCTAGAGGGCATGTGGTAGAGGGAGAAGAGAAGATGATTAGCTTCCAGCTCTGTAAGAGAAGAAAAGGAGTCAAATGCAGAAGGAGAATTAGGTAGAAGGAGAGAAGGGGGAAGGGACAGAAGGAATCTCCTTGTGGGTGGCATCCACCTTGCCTCTGAAGTAGTCAAATGCTTGAGGAGAAGTGAAGGAAGGATGGCAAGTGTGAGGAGAAGGTTAGTGGAGGGAGTCAAATACAGGGAAAAAAAGACAGCGTAAATTAAATTTGAGTGTTGATGAATGTGAAAAAAAAGTAGTGTGGTTTGGCCCCAGAGAGCAGCTTTATACAGGACTGGAGACATTTTTACTGTAGAAAAATCAAATATCAATTGTGTGATTTCCTTCATAGGCATTAAGAACAGCGAGTGGAAGTGTGATGAACATGTTTGGGAATTTAGCCAAGGGTGTGGGCTAGAGGGACAAGTGTGTCAGAGCCTAGAGGGGGCATATAGATAGGAGGATAGCATTGTAAGAGTTAATAAGATTGTTAGTTTAAGCGGAAAGAGAGAGAGAGCAGAGAGGTTAGAGTAGATGTCAGAGGAGAGTTTAATTAAGCAGAGGCAAATCAGTGGGACAGGTAAGATGGGGTGAGGGGAATGACTGATTGTGAATGATGAGAGCAGAAGAGGTCATGTACAACTAGAGCCTTGTTAGTCAGAGAACGGACATTCCAGATGGCATAGGAGAAGGGAAGAGAAAAGTAAGGAAAGGAATGTGGATTACATTAGATAGGTTAACACTCTTAGCAGGGAGGCCCGATGTGTATATGAGCAGGTTCAAGATTATAAGAGATATCCCACACATCAGCAAACATAGAAGGAGACACAGAGATAGGTGTAGAGAGAGACAGAGATAGCTCTATGTAGAGAGAGAGGGACGTAGAGAGAATGAGACAGATAGGCGCAGAGAGAGGGGGCGCAGAGAGAGGAGGCGCCAAAAGAGGGGGCGCAGAGAGAGGGGGCACAGAGAATAGGATATTAAAGAGTGCTTTTCATTGAGCAGTGCAGAAATAGCTGCAATAGAGGTCTGTACAAATGGTGCAGTGTGTAGACACATGCAAAGGTAGGGGAAGGAAAGAGGAGAACATGTGGATAAAAGCAGGAGTGTGGAAGTTAGAGAAATTAGAAAAGTTTAACAGAGGAGTGAGGAAACAGCCAGCAGAAAGAACAAGAGAGAGGTTACATTGGGATGACGTTCTGTGGTAAAGAGAAAATGCTAGGAGAGAGCTTTCAAATATTAGAGGACATGAATTGAGGGAGCAAATGTATAAATCAAAACCTGAGGGGGAGGTATAGCACGAAAGCTTGCACAGCAGATTATAGTCTTAATGTTGCGTGTACCTGTCAGGGTATTCAAGAAGTTAAATTCTCACAAGTGCAGAGTTCATGATGAAATGCTGAATCTAGTCCCCCTCCAATTTAATTTTAATATAACTTTTCCATTCTTCATTACTGCAAAAAGCAAACAAAACAAAACCACATTGCATTACTATTTTCAAAATGGATTGAATGGCATATTCAACAGTGACTGTGTGATGCCAATATTCCCCACTCACTCGTAGTGAAGCACATATTGTACTAGTGTTGAAAGTAGGCCGGTAGAGTCAGGTACGCAGTACTGATAAAACAATAAGTGCCCGTCGTAAGTACCAGCTCCGCAACAGTGCGGGCATCACATTAGTGACGTGGATGAACATATATGGATAAGCCCATATTAAGGCATCACGTGACCAGAGCCGTCACTGACTGGGTATACGTAAAGACGCAGGGAGATGCAAGGAAAGGGAGGGAGAGAGACAGGGAGAAGATGTGAAACGGAGGAAGGCACGGATGGAGGGAGTTCTTCCGAGCTTCTGCGGGCCTCTCTCTTTCACTGGTGCATGCCGGGAGCTGGTCCCAACATCCACAAAGTGTGTGTGTATTATTGGTTGTATTTTATGGGGGTAGGAGGGTAGTGTGTATATTGTGTGTGTGGGAGTATTATATTGTGTGTAGAGGTGCAGAGGAGAGTACTAGATTGTGTATCTTGTGTAAGGGTGTTGTGTATATTGTGTTTGGAGCTATAATATTATTGGGGAGATTAGTATTGAGGAGGTATTATAGTGTGTATTGTGGGGAGTATTAGTGTGTGTATTGTTTGTGGGTGACAGATGCTGGGGTTATGCAGCAATCCCTGCACTGAGGTCCGAGGCGGCTCTGCATCGCTCGCACGCACTGTGGATGACCAAGCATGTGCCCATGATAATCATGGCCTTACAGGGATGAGTGTGTCAGAGCCTAGAAGGGGCATATATATGATGGAGGAGGGAGGAGGAGGAGGGAGGAGGAGGAGATGATAGCATTGTAAAAGTTAACAAGATAGTTAGTTTAAGCAGAAAGTGAGGAGAGGTTAGAGATAAGGGTAGATGTCAGAGGAGAGAGTTCAATTAAGCTGAGGTATCGAGTAGGACAGGGGTGAGGGGAATGAGAGGTGGTGGATGATGAGAGCAGAAGAGGTCATGTACAAATAGACCTTGTTAGTCAGAGAGCAGTCATTCCAGAGGGCACGTGAGAAGTGAAGAGTAAAGTGAGACATGGAATGTGGATTACATTAGATGGGTTAATACGCTTAGCAGGGAGGTGGAGAGAGAGAGGCAAGAGGCAGAGAGTGGTGCAGGGGTTGAGGAAGAGATGTTGCATGTACCTTATCAGAACATTAAAGAACATCAATTCACACTGGTGCAGAGTTGATGATGAATCCAGTTCACCTCCAATTCAATTTTAACAGAAATGTTTCATTCTTCATTACTGAAAAAAAAGAAAAGTAAAAAACATTTCATTACTATTTTCAAAATGGATTGAATTCCCCCAACAATGACTATGTGTTACCAATATATCCCTCTCAGTCCCACTGCAGCATATACTGTACCAGTGTGAAAGTAGGAAGGTACACAGTACCGGTAAAACAATACGTGCCGGTACTATGCACCATATGAATTATAAGGGGATGTAAATCTCCCAGTCTCTCTCCATATCCGCAACAGAGCGGGCTCCGGTCAGTGGCATGGATGCCCATATATGGGTATGCTCATATTTGGGCATCCCATGTCACTGACCGGAGCCGGCTCTGAGTATAGGGATATATGCGGAGACGCACAGGTGCAAGGAAATGGGAGGAGGCACGGTGAGAAACAGGGAGAGACCACAGGAAGATAGAGGGCAACAACTTCCACAAGGTACTTGTATGGGTATAATTGTTTGTATTTTGTGCAGAGGGGGTAATTTCAGATAAAATACAATTCTCCACCCTCTACGAAACAATTCCACTTTGTTCAGTAAGCCAGAAAGTCTTGGTCCCATGTGGACTGAATTTAATGCAAATAAGGTCCTTAATACACAAGTAAAGAATAAAGTTACTTATTCTCTACTGTAAGAAGTGCCACATTGCCCACTATTTGGGTCCTGTGCCCAGATTGTGACCATGCATGGCAGAGGTGAGATTCCCCCAACTCCAATTTGCTACACTCTCCAAGAGAGATAATTGTGATCAGAGGTGGAACTAGGGGAGGGTGTGAGCAGGGTCACTGCCCAGGGAGTAACCTGACTGGGGGCACGGAAATCTCATTTAGTGCATATGTTGCGGCACTGCATTGATTGACCGGTCAATCTGCACTGCTGCCTGTCACAGTGACATCCTGATCGGGCACTGTGATCAGCTATAGCACTGACCCAGGTGAGATAGTTCAGCACTTTACAAGGAGGGAACAGATGTTGTGGGTGACAGATGCTGGAGGTAGGCCAAGACTGTTGGCCAGAGTAACGTGGAGACTTACTGCACTCTGCATGCCCATCCTCTCCCTGACATCAGGGGAAGGAAGTGGCCCTGGGGTGTGTGTAGGTATGCCAGATGTCAGTGTATGCATAAGTAAGTATGCCTGTGTAGTGGGAGGTGTAGGGGCGTTAAGCTGGAGGACTTAAAACAGGCACAAAAGCACATAGATACCTCTGATTATACCGCACCAAATGCTGATAATATCATGCTGTAGCTGCACTTTACAGAAGATGATGCAGATGTCATCATTGGTTGGTGGGTTCATTAAATCAATCCATCATATCATAACCACACTGTGCATATGATGTACTGAATCAGTAACACCAGGAAGACATCTCCATGTTAGGAGTAGAGTTGAAGTTAACAGAATATGTCCAGCACTGTGGTGTGTAGCCCATAAATAATAATTGTGCACATTACCAGAACAACATACTGTCAACTGCAAGATCATTTTGCTGCTTGTAGCGTATGCTCATCCTGTACAGTGTTGTAGTAGATCCGTCTCTTCAGTGTTCACTGCAACAAAAGTAAGACATTGCATTAATATTACAGACGTTTGGGGGCTGAAATCTCACTTCGCTGCGGACAATTTCCCTTTGCATAAGATTCTTGTGATTATGTCAATGATGATCAATAACTGCATCATAACACAGCCGCTCTATACAGAAGATGTACTTGCTCTCATCGGTCATTGAGGTAATACGTCACACAATGTACAGATATAGCAAGGATTATTTCTCCCACTTGTGCATTATGGCATTATGATGGGAAATGTTGTGAGATTCTGCATTATCAGCATCACTGAATCTTTTGGAAATTAAGTGATATTCTATGTTTTAATGCAATATTATGGGTGATCAGCCGGTAAAATAATAATAGCTTGCTGTATCTGTAGCCATGCTCTACCCATGATGTGCTGAACCAATGACTGCAGAGAGATTCAGAGTGCTAAACATGACTGGAACGCATCTCTGAATAATGGGCAGCAAAGCAGTGCAGAATAGGAGGTGAAAGTATTTAAAATGGAAGATCCTTAGCAGCTGTGTGGAGAGTAGACAGTACAGACTGACCAAGTAAATGGTAAAAGGAGTAACTTCAACATTACTTGGCTTTGTTCTCCACATTGAAGCTTTCCTCCTCTTTAAATCACTAATACTGATGCCATGTGTAACCTGTACTGAGAGTTATATAATCTACTGGCCTAGATGAAACCATATGATGCAAACAGGATCCATCCCACTCCAGATTCATAGAATTGAACCACCTCAACCTTTCATAACAATCACATAGAACTGCAGCTGTGCGCTACTGCACATGTTCTTGTTATGAATGGTAGTAGATGTGGTCCTTGGGTCTTTACTTCATACTGTAGCCACACTCTACTCATGATGTATTGAATCAACGAAAACTTGCATGGTTCAGATCACAGGAAGGGGTAGAGTAGAGATGAAAATATTCAATGTGAAACCCGTAGCAGCCGGATTGTGTGGAGTCAATAAAACGACAAATACTAAATGGTAAATGAGAAATATACACATTGCTTATCTGTCTCTGTGTAGTAATTTTCCTTCTCTTCAACTGTCCTTCAAATTTTCTCTTTTGCAAGAAAAGGAACACATGGCTTCAATATTCACTTCTGTTCTGCAGTCATCCCTCCTGAAATAAAAGTTAAGCATTGCATTGTTATTATGATAATACATACAATAAACCTTGCTCCAAACCATTTGATGCAAAGCAAATCCACCTCCCACCCACAGCTGTGCTCCTTCTAGAGCATGCATGTCAAACTCCAGTCCTCGAGGGTCCCAAACAGGCCAGGTTTTCAGTAGGGATATCCTGAAAACCTGGCCTGTTTGCGGCCCTCGAGGACTGGAGTTTGACATCCTTGTTCTTGAGCTTCTACCACGCAAGTCATCCATGTGAGTGACACTGTACTGCAGTCCTGGTCTGCACACAATCTACTGAATCAATGACATCACACTGTAAAGGCAATCTACAAGATGTATTAGTTGTCCACACTTCCGAAATGTTACTTTTATGTCCAAATCACTTATTCCCATGACCTGATATTTGTATTTGTTATTTATAGGATTGTCACAAAGAGTTGATGAGGTCACCAAATGATAGTATGTAGAGAGAAAGAGAGATCTCAGAACAGAGCCCTGATGTATACCCACAGACAGATCAATAGAAGACGAAGACATGTTAGCAACAGAGATGGAGAATGTGTGACAGGAAAGTTATGATGAAAACCAGGATAGAACTGTGTTACGGATACCAAGAGAGAGTTTAGAATATGAAGGAGGAGAGTGATTGAGAGCATCAAACGCAGCAGATAGATCAAGTAGGATTAGTAGGGAAAAGTGACCTTGGGAATTTGCTTTAAGCACAGTCTGTAGAACGAGCTGTACGAAAGGCAGGTTGTAAAGGATCCAGGAGGGAATGTGATTTAAGAATGTTGACATTCTAGCAATTAGGAGACAAACAGCAGGAGGGATACAGGGCGGTAGTTAGTAAGGCACATAGGGTGTAGGTTGTTTCTGAGAAAAGGGTGACCACTACAGGCTTAAAGTAAGAGGGTAAAGAGCCAGAGAATAGGGAGGAATTGAAGATGTGGGTGAGAGTGGGGACTAAGAGATGCAGTAAGGTGTGAGGGGATACGATCTAGAGGGCATGTGGTAGAGGGAGAAGAGAAGATGATTTGCTTCCAGCTCTGTAAGAGAAGAAAAAGAGTCAAATGCAGAAGAAGAATTAGGTAGAAGGAGAGAAGGGGGAAGGGGGAAGGGACAGAAGGAATCTCCTTGTGGGTGGCATCCACCTTGCCTCTGAAGTAGTCAAATGCTTGAGGAGAAGTGAAGGAAGGATGGCAAGTGTGAGGAGAAGGTTAGTGGAGGGAGTCAAATACAGGGAAAAAAAGACAGCGTAAATTAAATTTGAGTGTTGATGAATGTGAAAAAAAAGTAGTGTGGTTTGGCCCCAGAGAGCAGCTTTATACAGGACTGGAGACATTTTTACTGTAGAAAAATCAAATATCAATTGTGTGATTTCCTTCATAGGCATTAAGAACAGCGAGTGGAAGTGTGATGAACATGTTTGGGAATTTAGCCAAGGGTGTGGGCTAGAGGGACAAGTGTGTCAGAGCCTAGAGGGGGCATATAGATAGGAGGATAGCATTGTAAGAGTTAATAAGATTGTTAGTTTAAGCGGAAAGAGAGAGAGAGCAGAGAGGTTAGAGTAGATGTCAGAGGAGAGTTTAATTAAGCAGAGGCAAATCAGTGGGACAGGTAAGATGGGGTGAGGGGAATGACTGATTGTGAATGATGAGAGCAGAAGAGGTCATGTACAACTAGAGCCTTGTTAGTCAGAGAACGGACATTCCAGATGGCATAGGAGAAGGGAAGAGAAAAGTAAGGAAAGGAATGTGGATTACATTAGATAGGTTAACACTCTTAGCAGGGAGGCAGAGGCAGGGAGGCCCGATGTGTATATGAGCAGGTTCAAGATTATAAGAGATATCCCACACATCAGCAAACATAGAAGGAGACACAGAGATAGGTGTAGAGAGACAGAGATAGCTCTATGTAGAGAGAGAGGGACGTAGAGAGAATGAGACAGATAGGCGCAGAGAGAGGGGGCGCAGAGAGAGGAGGCGCCAAAAGAGGGGGTGCAGAGAGAGGGGGCACAGAGAATAGGATATTAAAGAGTGCTTTTCATTGAGCAGTGCAGAAATAGCTGCAATAGAGGTCTGTACAAATGGTGCAGTGTGTAGACACATGCAAAGGTAGGGGAAGGAAAGAGGAGAACATGTGGATAAAAGCAGGAGTGTGGAAGTTAGAGAAATTAGAAAAGTTTAACAGAGGAGTGAGGAAACAGCCAGCAGAAAGAACAAGAGAGAGGTTACATTGGGATGACGTTCTGTGGTAAAGAGAAAATGCTAGGAGAGAGCTTTCAAATATTAGAGGACATGAATTGAGGGAGCAAATGTATAAATCAAAACCTGAGGGGGAGGTATAGCACGAAAGCTTGCACAGCAGATTATAGTCTTAATGTTGCGTGTACCTGTCAGGGTATTCAAGAAGTTAAATTCTCACAAGTGCAGAGTTCATGATGAAATGCTGAATCTAGTCCCCCTCCAATTTAATTTTAATATAACTTTTCCATTCTTCATTACTGCAAAAAGCAAACAAAACAAAACCACATTGCATTACTATTTTCAAAATGGATTGAATGGCATATTCAACAGTGACTGTGTGATGCCAATATTCCCCACTCACTCGTAGTGAAGCACATATTGTACTAGTGTTGAAAGTAGGCCGGTAGAGTCAGGTACGCAGTACTGATAAAACAATAAGTGCCCGTCGTAAGTACCAGCTCCGCAACAGTGCGGGCATCACATTAGTGACGTGGATGAACATATATGGATAAGCCCATATTAAGGCATCACGTGACCAGAGCCGTCACTGACTGGGTATACGTAAAGACGCAGGGAGATGCAAGGAAAGGGAGGGAGAGAGACAGGGAGAAGATGTGAAACGGAGGAAGGCACGGATGGAGGGAGTTCTTCCGAGCTTCTGCGGGCCTCTCTCTTTCACTGGTGCATGCCGGGAGCTGGTCCCAACATCCACAAATGTAAAGCTACTATCTACTCTATGACATACTCTTCTCTTTCATGGTACGAAATTAAGGTATTTCATACCCTTTTACATCCTCATGTTTACTCTTGTAGGATAATTAGATTCTAATCACAAATTAGAACTTTTGGGATTTCAATGATATATAGAGAATAATAAAAAGAATACCGTTACTGCCACAAAAATATCCCCTGATTAGACTTGAATATGTCTTTATTGCACTTCTGTGATATGCACACTATAGACTGAATTTAATATGATACACTTTAATGTATTGGAAAATAGTCATGAATAACCCTTGCCTTTACTTGTTTTTAATAAATGTTTTCATTAATTTTTCATATGCAAGAACATGTTAGCGATATATAATCACTTAAACAAATGAATTAGTGATTATTTACTGTATATATTTATATGATACATAATAACCAATTGTAATTCAATGTATGGTAACAACGGCTTGCTTAACTTTATATTCTTTTGTTTTTAATTTTAGCTATTACTGCGCATGACAGCAATGCTTGGATACGCCGCGCGTGCGCACTACAACCATGAGAGTCTTGTTCCCACAATGCCATCTGTGAGTTACAGACATCCAATTGGTTGAGTGACGTCACGTCCGGTGGATATCCGGTATTTTAGTGTCTGGCGCTCAGGTATTGTCACTCTTTGAGAAAGCTCGATTACGAGTGAAACGCGTTAGAGGTGCAGGGGTTCTCTTCCCTCCTCTTAATTTTTAAAACAATGTTTGAATAAAGGATTTTTTCGGCAGTACAGTCCAGCCTCTCCGAGTATTTCCTGCACCGTAGTGCCCGCTGATTCATCTTCCCTCCTGGCACAAGGTGATTCCGTTCTGTATATTGTGTGTGTGGGAGTATTATATTGTGTGTAGAGGTGCAGAGGAGAGTACTAGATTGTGTATCTTGTGTAAGGGTGTTGTGTATATTGTGTTTGGAGCTATAATATTATTGGGGAGATTAGTATTGAGGAGGTATTATAGTGTGTATTGTGGGGAGTATTAGTGTGTGTATTGTTTGTGGGTGACAGATGCTGGGGGTATGCAGCAATCCCTGCACTGAGGTCCGAGGCGGCTCTGCATCGCTCGCACGCACTGTGGATGACCAAGCATGTGCCCATGATAATCATGGCCTTACAGGGATGAGTGTGTCAGAGCCTAGAAGGGGCATATATATGATGGAGGAGGGAGGAGGAGGAGGGAGGAGGAGGAGATGATAGCATTGTAAAAGTTAACAAGATAGTTAGTTTAAGCAGAAAGTGAGGAGAGGTTAGAGATAAGGGTAGATGTCAGAGGAGAGAGTTCAATTAAGCTGAGGTATCGAGTAGGACAGGGGTGAGGGGAATGAGAGGTGGTGGATGATGAGAGCAGAAGAGGTCATGTACAAATAGACCTTGTTAGTCAGAGAGCAGTCATTCCAGAGGGCACGTGAGAAGTGAAGAGTAAAGTGAGACATGGAATGTGGATTACATTAGATGGGTTAATACGCTTAGCAGGGAGGTGGAGAGAGAGAGGCAAGAGGCAGAGAGTGGTGCAGGGGTTGAGGAAGAGATGTTGCATGTACCTTATCAGAACATTAAAGAACATCAATTCACACTGGTGCAGAGTTGATGATGAATCCAGTTCACCTCCAATTCAATTTTAACAGAAATGTTTCATTCTTCATTACTGAAAAAAAAGAAAAGTAAAAAACATTTCATTACTATTTTCAAAATGGATTGAATTCCCCCAACAATGACTATGTGTTACCAATATATCCCTCTCAGTCCCACTGCAGCATATACTGTACCAGTGTGAAAGTAGGAAGGTACACAGTACCGGTAAAACAATACGTGCCGGTACTATGCACCATATGAATTATAAGGGGATGTAAATCTCCCAGTCTCTCTCCATATCCGCAACAGAGCGGGCTCCGGTCAGTGGCATGGATGCCCATATATGGGTATGCTCATATTTGGGCATCCCATGTCACTGACCGGAGCCGGCTCTGAGTATAGGGATATATGCGGAGACGCACAGGTGCAAGGAAATGGGAGGAGGCACGGTGAGAAACAGGGAGAGACCACAGGAAGATAGAGGGCAACAACTTCCACAAGGTACTTGTATGGGTATAATTGTTTGTATTTTGTGCAGAGGGGGTAATTTCAGATAAAATACAATTCTCCACCCTCTACGAAACAATTCCACTTTGTTCAGTAAGCCAGAAAGTCTTGGTCCCATGTGGACTGAATTTAATGCAAATAAGGTCCTTAATACACAAGTAAAGAATAAAGTTACTTATTCTCTACTGTAAGAAGTGCCACATTGCCCACTATTTGGGTCCTGTGCCCAGATTGTGACCATGCATGGCAGAGGTGAGATTCCCCCAACTCCAATTTGCTACACTCTCCAAGAGAGATAATTGTGATCAGAGGTGGAACTAGGGGAGGGTGTGAGCAGGGTCACTGCCCAGGGAGTAACCTGACTGGGGGCACGGAAATCTCATTTAGTGCATATGTTGCGGCACTGCATTGATTGACCGGTCAATCTGCACTGCTGCCTGTCACAGTGACATCCTGATCGGGCACTGTGATCAGCTATAGCACTGACCCAGGTGAGATAGTTCAGCACTTTACAAGGAGGGAACAGATGTTGTGGGTGACAGATGCTGGAGGTAGGCCAAGACTGTTGGCCAGAGTAACGTGGAGACTTACTGCACTCTGCATGCCCATCCTCTCCCTGACATCAGGGGAAGGAAGTGGCCCTGGGGTGTGTGTAGGTATGCCAGATGTCAGTGTATGCATAAGTAAGTATGCCTGTGTAGTGGGAGGTGTAGGGGCGTTAAGCTGGAGGACTTAAAACAGGCACAAAAGCACATAGATACCTCTGATTATACCGCACCAAATGCTGATAATATCATGCTGTAGCTGCACTTTACAGAAGATGATGCAGATGTCATCATTGGTTGGTGGGTTCATTAAATCAATCCATCATATCATAACCACACTGTGCATATGATGTACTGAATCAGTAACACCAGGAAGACATCTCCATGTTAGGAGTAGAGTTGAAGTTAACAGAATATGTCCAGCACTGTGGTGTGTAGCCCATAAATAATAATTGTGCACATTACCAGAACAACATACTGTCAACTGCAAGATCATTTTGCTGCTTGTAGCGTATGCTCATCCTGTACAGTGTTGTAGTAGATCCGTCTCTTCAGTGTTCACTGCAACAAAAGTAAGACATTGCATTAATATTACAGACGTTTGGGGGCTGAAATCTCACTTCGCTGCGGACAATTTCCCTTTGCATAAGATTCTTGTGATTATGTCAATGATGATCAATAACTGCATCATAACACAGCCGCTCTATACAGAAGATGTACTTGCTCTCATCGGTCATTGAGGTAATACGTCACACAATGTACAGATATAGCAAGGATTATTTCTCCCACTTGTGCATTATGGCATTATGATGGGAAATGTTGTGAGATTCTGCATTATCAGCATCACTGAATCTTTTGGAAATTAAGTGATATTCTATGTTTTAATGCAATATTATGGGTGATCAGCCGGTAAAATAATAATAGCTTGCTGTATCTGTAGCCATGCTCTACCCATGATGTGCTGAACCAATGACTGCAGAGAGATTCAGAGTGCTAAACATGACTGGAACGCATCTCTGAATAATGGGCAGCAAAGCAGTGCAGAATAGGAGGTGAAAGTATTTAAAATGGAAGATCCTTAGCAGCTGTGTGGAGAGTAGACAGTACAGACTGACCAAGTAAATGGTAAAAGGAGTAACTTCAACATTACTTGGCTTTGTTCTCCACATTGAAGCTTTCCTCCTCTTTAAATCACTAATACTGATGCCATGTGTAACCTGTACTGAGAGTTATATAATCTACTGGCCTAGATGAAACCATATGATGCAAACAGGATCCATCCCACTCCAGATTCATAGAATTGAACCACCTCAACCTTTCATAACAATCACATAGAACTGCAGCTGTGCGCTACTGCACATGTTCTTGTTATGAATGGTAGTAGATGTGGTCCTTGGGTCTTTACTTCATACTGTAGCCACCCTCTACTCATGATGTATTGAATCAACGAAAACTTGCATGGTTCAGATCACAGGAAGGGGTAGAGTAGAGATGAAAATATTCAATGTGAAACCCGTAGCAGCCGGATTGTGTGGAGTCAATAAAACGACAAATACTAAATGGTAAATGAGAAATATACACATTGCTTATCTGTCTCTGTGTAGTAATTTTCCTTCTCTTCAACTGTCCTTCAAATTTTCTCTTTTGCAAGAAAAGGAACACATGGCTTCAATATTCACTTCTGTTCTGCAGTCATCCCTCCTGAAATAAAAGTTAAGCATTGCATTGTTATTATGATAATACATACAATAAACCTTGCTCCAAACCATTTGATGCAAAGCAAATCCACCTCCCACCCACAGCTGTGCTCCTTCTAGAGCATGCATGTCAAACTCCAGTCCTCGAGGGTCCCAAACAGGCCAGGTTTTCAGTAGGGATATCCTGAAAACCTGGCCTGTTTGCTGCCCTCGAGGACTGGAGTTTGACATCCTTGTTCTTGAGCTTCTACCACGCAAGTCATCCATGTGAGTGACACTGTACTGCAGTCCTGGTCTGCACACAATCTACTGAATCAATGACATCACACTGTAAAGGCAATCTACAAGATGTATTAGTTGTCCACACTTCCGAAATGTTACTTTTATGTCCAAATCACTTATTCCCATGACCTGATATTTGTATTTGTTATTTATAGGATTGTCACAAAGAGTTGATGAGGTCACCAAATGATAGTATGTAGAGAGAAAGAGAGATCTCAGAACAGAGCCCTGATGTATACCCACAGACAGATCAATAGAAGACGAAGACATGTTAGCAACAGAGATGGAGAATGTGTGACAGGAAAGTTATGATGAAAACCAGGATAGAACTGTGTTACGGATACCAAGAGAGAGTTTAGAATATGAAGGAGGAGAGTGATTGAGAGCATCAAACGCAGCAGATAGATCAAGTAGGATTAGTAGGGAAAAGTGACCTTGGGAATTTGCTTTAAGCACAGTCTGTAGAACGAGCTGTACGAAAGGCAGGTTGTAAAGGATCCAGGAGGGAATGTGATTTAAGAATGTTGACATTCTAGCAATTAGGAGACAAACAGCAGGAGGGATACAGGGCGGTAGTTAGTAAGGCACATAGGGTGTAGGTTGTTTCTGAGAAAAGGGTGACCACTACAGGCTTAAAGTAAGAGGGTAAAGAGCCAGAGAATAGGGAGGAATTGAAGATGTGGGTGAGAGTGGGGACTAATCGATGCAGTAAGGTGTGAGGGGATACGATCTAGAGGGCATGTGGTAGAGGGAGAAGAGAAGATGATTAGCTTCCAGCTCTGTAAGAGAAGAAAAGGAGTCAAATGCAGAAGGAGAATTAGGTAGAAGGAGAGAAGGGGGAAGGGACAGAAGGAATCTCCTTGTGGGTGGCATCCACCTTGCCTCTGAAGTAGTCAAATGCTTGAGGAGAAGTGAAGGAAGGATGGCAAGTGTGAGGAGAAGGTTAGTGGAGGGAGTCAAATACAGGGAAAAAAAGACAGCGTAAATTAAATTTGAGTGTTGATGAATGTGAAAAAAAAGTAGTGTGGTTTGGCCCCAGAGAGCAGCTTTATACAGGACTGGAGACATTTTTACTGTAGAAAAATCAAATATCAATTGTGTGATTTCCTTCATAGGCATTAAGAACAGCGAGTGGAAGTGTGATGAACATGTTTGGGAATTTAGCCAAGGGTGTGGGCTAGAGGGACAAGTGTGTCAGAGCCTAGAGGGGGCATATAGATAGGAGGATAGCATTGTAAGAGTTAATAAGATTGTTAGTTTAAGCGGAAAGAGAGAGAGAGCAGAGAGGTTAGAGTAGATGTCAGAGGAGAGTTTAATTAAGCAGAGGCAAATCAGTGGGACAGGTAAGATGGGGTGAGGGGAATGACTGATTGTGAATGATGAGAGCAGAAGAGGTCATGTACAACTAGAGCCTTGTTAGTCAGAGAACGGACATTCCAGATGGCATAGGAGAAGGGAAGAGAAAAGTAAGGAAAGGAATGTGGATTACATTAGATAGGTTAACACTCTTAGCAGGGAGGCCCGATGTGTATATGAGCAGGTTCAAGATTATAAGAGATATCCCACACATCAGCAAACATAGAAGGAGACACAGAGATAGGTGTAGAGAGAGACAGAGATAGCTCTATGTAGAGAGAGAGGGACGTAGAGAGAATGAGACAGATAGGCGCAGAGAGAGGGGGCGCAGAGAGAGGAGGCGCCAAAAGAGGGGGCGCAGAGAGAGGGGGCACAGAGAATAGGATATTAAAGAGTGCTTTTCATTGAGCAGTGCAGAAATAGCTGCAATAGAGGTCTGTACAAATGGTGCAGTGTGTAGACACATGCAAAGGTAGGGGAAGGAAAGAGGAGAACATGTGGATAAAAGCAGGAGTGTGGAAGTTAGAGAAATTAGAAAAGTTTAACAGAGGAGTGAGGAAACAGCCAGCAGAAAGAACAAGAGAGAGGTTACATTGGGATGACGTTCTGTGGTAAAGAGAAAATGCTAGGAGAGAGCTTTCAAATATTAGAGGACATGAATTGAGGGAGCAAATGTATAAATCAAAACCTGAGGGGGAGGTATAGCACGAAAGCTTGCACAGCAGATTATAGTCTTAATGTTGCGTGTACCTGTCAGGGTATTCAAGAAGTTAAATTCTCACAAGTGCAGAGTTCATGATGAAATGCTGAATCTAGTCCCCCTCCAATTTAATTTTAATATAACTTTTCCATTCTTCATTACTGCAAAAAGCAAACAAAACAAAACCACATTGCATTACTATTTTCAAAATGGATTGAATGGCATATTCAACAGTGACTGTGTGATGCCAATATTCCCCACTCACTCGTAGTGAAGCACATATTGTACTAGTGTTGAAAGTAGGCCGGTAGAGTCAGGTACGCAGTACTGATAAAACAATAAGTGCCCGTCGTAAGTACCAGCTCCGCAACAGTGCGGGCATCACATTAGTGACGTGGATGAACATATATGGATAAGCCCATATTAAGGCATCACGTGACCAGAGCCGTCACTGACTGGGTATACGTAAAGACGCAGGGAGATGCAAGGAAAGGGAGGGAGAGAGACAGGGAGAAGATGTGAAACGGAGGAAGGCACGGATGGAGGGAGTTCTTCCGAGCTTCTGCGGGCCTCTCTCTTTCACTGGTGCATGCCGGGAGCTGGTCCCAACATCCACAAAGTGTGTGTGTATTATTGGTTGTATTTTATGGGGGTAGGAGGGTAGTGTGTATATTGTGTGTGTGGGAGTATTATATTGTGTGTAGAGGTGCAGAGGAGAGTACTAGATTGTGTATCTTGTGTAAGGGTGTTGTGTATATTGTGTTTGGAGCTATAATATTATTGGGGAGATTAGTATTGAGGAGGTATTATAGTGTGTATTGTGGGGAGTATTAGTGTGTGTATTGTTTGTGGGTGACAGATGCTGGGGTTATGCAGCAATCCCTGCACTGAGGTCCGAGGCGGCTCTGCATCGCTCGCACGCACTGTGGATGACCAAGCATGTGCCCATGATAATCATGGCCTTACAGGGATGAGTGTGTCAGAGCCTAGAAGGGGCATATATATGATGGAGGAGGGAGGAGGAGGAGGGAGGAGGAGGAGATGATAGCATTGTAAAAGTTAACAAGATAGTTAGTTTAAGCAGAAAGTGAGGAGAGGTTAGAGATAAGGGTAGATGTCAGAGGAGAGAGTTCAATTAAGCTGAGGTATCGAGTAGGACAGGGGTGAGGGGAATGAGAGGTGGTGGATGATGAGAGCAGAAGAGGTCATGTACAAATAGACCTTGTTAGTCAGAGAGCAGTCATTCCAGAGGGCACGTGAGAAGTGAAGAGTAAAGTGAGACATGGAATGTGGATTACATTAGATGGGTTAATACGCTTAGCAGGGAGGTGGAGAGAGAGAGGCAAGAGGCAGAGAGTGGTGCAGGGGTTGAGGAAGAGATGTTGCATGTACCTTATCAGAACATTAAAGAACATCAATTCACACTGGTGCAGAGTTGATGATGAATCCAGTTCACCTCCAATTCAATTTTAACAGAAATGTTTCATTCTTCATTACTGAAAAAAAAGAAAAGTAAAAAACATTTCATTACTATTTTCAAAATGGATTGAATTCCCCCAACAATGACTATGTGTTACCAATATATCCCTCTCAGTCCCACTGCAGCATATACTGTACCAGTGTGAAAGTAGGAAGGTACACAGTACCGGTAAAACAATACGTGCCGGTACTATGCACCATATGAATTATAAGGGGATGTAAATCTCCCAGTCTCTCTCCATATCCGCAACAGAGCGGGCTCCGGTCAGTGGCATGGATGCCCATATATGGGTATGCTCATATTTGGGCATCCCATGTCACTGACCGGAGCCGGCTCTGAGTATAGGGATATATGCGGAGACGCACAGGTGCAAGGAAATGGGAGGAGGCACGGTGAGAAACAGGGAGAGACCACAGGAAGATAGAGGGCAACAACTTCCACAAGGTACTTGTATGGGTATAATTGTTTGTATTTTGTGCAGAGGGGGTAATTTCAGATAAAATACAATTCTCCACCCTCTACGAAACAATTCCACTTTGTTCAGTAAGCCAGAAAGTCTTGGTCCCATGTGGACTGAATTTAATGCAAATAAGGTCCTTAATACACAAGTAAAGAATAAAGTTACTTATTCTCTACTGTAAGAAGTGCCACATTGCCCACTATTTGGGTCCTGTGCCCAGATTGTGACCATGCATGGCAGAGGTGAGATTCCCCCAACTCCAATTTGCTACACTCTCCAAGAGAGATAAGAGGACTTAAAACAGGCACAAAAGCACATAGATACCTCTGATTATACCGCACCAAATGCTGATAATATCATGCTGTAGCTGCACTTTACAGAAGATGATGCAGATGTCATCATTGGTTGGTGGGTTCATTAAATCAATCCATCATATCATAACCACACTGTGCATATGATGTACTGAATCAGTAACACCAGGAAGACATCTCCATGTTAGGAGTAGAGTTGAAGTTAACAGAATATGTCCAGCACTGTGGTGTGTAGCCCATAAATAATAATTGTGCACATTACCAGAACAACATACTGTCAACTGCAAGATCATTTTGCTGCTTGTAGAGTTTGCTCATCCTGTACAGTGTTGTAGTAGATCCGTCTCTTCAGTGTTCACTGCAACAAAAGTAAGACATTGCATTAATATTACAGACGTTTGGGGGCTGAAATCTCACTTCGCTGCGGACAATTTCCCTTTGCATAAGATTCTTGTGATTATGTCAATGATGATCAATAACTGCATCATAACACAGCCGCTCTATACAGAAGATGTACTTGCTCTCATTGGTCATTGAGGTAATACGTCACACAATGTACAGATATAGCAAGGATTATTTCTCCCACTTGTGCATTATGGCATTATGATGGGAAATGTTGTGAGATTCTGCATTATCAGCATCACTGAATCTTTTGGAAATTAAGTGATATTCTATGTTTTAATGCAATATTATGGATGATCAGCCGGTAAAATAATAATAGCTTGCTGTATCTGTAGCCATGCTCTACCCATGATGTGCTGAACCAATGACTGCAGAGAGATTCAGAGTGGTAAACATGACTGGAACGCATCTCTGAATAATGGGCAGCAAAGCAGTGCAGAATAGGAGGTGAAAGTATTTAAAATGGAAGATCCTTAGCAGCTGTGTGGAGAGTAGACAGTACAGACTGACCAAGTAAATGGTAAAAGGAGTAACTTCAACATTACTTGGCTTTGTTCTCCACATTGAAGCTTTCCTCCTCTTTAAATCACTAATACTGATGCCATGTGTAACCTGTACTGAGAGTTATATAATCTACTGGCCTAGATGAAACCATATGATGCAAACAGGATCCATCCCACTCCAGATTCATAGAATTGAACCACCTCAACCTTTCATAACAATCACATAGAACTGCAGCTGTGCGCTACTGCACATGTTCTTGTTATGAATGGTAGTAGATGTGGTCCTTGGGTCTTTACTTCATACTGTAGCCACCCTCTACTCATGATGTATTGAATCAACGAAAACTTGCATGGTTCAGATCACAGGAAGGGGTAGAGTAGAGATGAAAATATTCAATGTGAAACCCGTAGCAGCCGGATTGTGTGGAGTCAATAAAACGACAAATACTAAATGGTAAATGAGAAATATACACATTGCTTATCTGTCTCTGTGTAGTAATTTTCCTTCTCTTCAACTGTCCTTCAAATTTTCTCTTTTGCAAGAAAAGGAACACATGGCTTCAATATTCACTTCTGTTCTGCAGTCATCCCTCCTGAAATAAAAGTTAAGCATTGCATTGTTATTATGATAATACATACAATAAACCTTGCTCCAAACCATTTGATGCAAAGCAAATCCACCTCCCACCCACAGCTGTGCTCCTTCTAGAGCATGCATGTCAAACTCCAGTCCTCGAGGGTCCCAAACAGGCCAGGTTTTCAGTAGGGATATCCTGAAAACCTGGCCTGTTTGCTGCCCTCGAGGACTGGAGTTTGACATCCTTGTTCTTGAGCTTCTACCACGCAAGTCATCCATGTGAGTGACACTGTACTGCAGTCCTGGTCTGCACACAATCTACTGAATCAATGACATCACACTGTAAAGGCAATCTACAAGATGTATTAGTTGTCCACACTTCCGAAATGTTACTTTTATGTCCAAATCACTTATTCCCATGACCTGATATTTGTATTTGTTATTTATAGGATTGTCACAAAGAGTTGATGAGGTCACCAAATGATAGTATGTAGAGAGAAAGAGAGATCTCAGAACAGAGCCCTGATGTATACCCACAGACAGATCAATAGAAGACGAAGACATGTTAGCAACAGAGATGGAGAATGTGTGACAGGAAAGTTATGATGAAAACCAGGATAGAACTGTGTTACGGATACCAAGAGAGAGTTTAGAATATGAAGGAGGAGAGTGATTGAGAGCATCAAACGCAGCAGATAGATCAAGTAGGATTAGTAGGGAAAAGTGACCTTGGGAATTTGCTTTAAGCACAGTCTGTAGAACGAGCTGTACGAAAGGCAGGTTGTAAAGGATCCAGGAGGGAATGTGATTTAAGAATGTTGACATTCTAGCAATTAGGAGACAAACAGCAGGAGGGATACAGGGCGGTAGTTAGTAAGGCACATAGGGTGTAGGTTGTTTCTGAGAAAAGGGTGACCACTACAGGCTTAAAGTAAGAGGGTAAAGAGCCAGAGAATAGGGAGGAATTGAAGATGTGGGTGAGAGTGGGGACTAAGAGATGCAGTAAGGTGTGAGGGGATACGATCTAGAGGGCATGTGGTAGAGGGAGAAGAGAAGATGATTAGCTTCCAGCTCTGTAAGAGAAGAAAAGGAGTCAAATGCAGAAGGAGAATTAGGTAGAAGGAGAGAAGGGGGAAGGGACAGAAGGAATCTCCTTGTGGGTGGCATCCACCTTGCCTCTGAAGTAGTCAAATGCTTGAGGAGAAGTGAAGGAAGGATGGCAAGTGTGAGGAGAAGGTTAGTGGAGGGAGTCAAATACAGGGAAAAAAAGACAGCGTAAATTAAATTTGAGTGTTGATGAATGTGAAAAAAAAGTAGTGTGGTTTGGCCCCAGAGAGCAGCTTTATACAGGACTGGAGACATTTTTACTGTAGAAAAATCAAATATCAATTGTGTGATTTCCTTCATAGGCATTAAGAACAGCGAGTGAAAGTGTGATGAACATGTTTGGGAATTTAGCCAAGGGTGTGGGCTAGAGGGACAAGTGTGTCAGAGCCTAGAGGGGGCATATAGATAGGAGGATAGCATTGTAAGAGTTAATAAGATTGTTAGTTTAAGCGGAAAGAGAGAGAGAGCAGAGAGGTTAGAGTAGATGTCAGAGGAGAGTTTAATTAAGCAGAGGCAAATCAGTGGGACAGGTAAGATGGGGTGAGGGGAATGACTGATTGTGAATGATGAGAGCAGAAGAGGTCATGTACAACTAGAGCCTTGTTAGTCAGAGAACGGACATTCCAGATGGCATAGGAGAAGGGAAGAGAAAAGTAAGGAAAGGAATGTGGATTACATTAGATAGGTTAACACTCTTAGCAGGGAGGCAGAGGCAGGGAGGCCCGATGTGTATATGAGCAGGTTCAAGATTATAAGAGATATCCCACACATCAGCAAACATAGAAGGAGACACAGAGATAGGTGTAGAGAGAGACAGAGATAGCTCTATGTAGAGAGAGAGGGACGTAGAGAGAATGAGACAGATAGGCGCAGAGAGAGGGGGCGCAGAGAGAGGAGGCGCCAAAAGAGGGGGCGCAGAGAGAGGGGGCACAGAGAATAGGATATTAAAGAGTGCTTTTCATTGAGCAGTGCAGAAATAGCTGCAATAGAGGTCTGTACAAATGGTGCAGTGTGTAGACACATGCAAAGGTAGGGGAAGGAAAGAGGAGAACATGTGGATAAAAGCAGGAGTGTGGAAGTTAGAGAAATTAGAAAAGTTTAACAGAGGAGTGAGGAAACAGCAAGCAGAAAGAACAAGAGAGAGGTTACATTGGGATGACGTTCTGTGGTAAAGAGAAAATGCTAGGAGAGAGCTTTCAAATATTAGAGGACATGAATTGAGGGAGCAAATGTATAAATCAAAACCTGAGGGGGAGGTATAGCACGAAAGCTTGCACAGCAGATTATAGTCTTAATGTTGCGTGTACCTGTCAGGGTATTCAAGAAGTTAAATTCTCACAAGTGCAGAGTTCATGATGAAATGCTGAATCTAGTCCCCCTCCAATTTAATTTTAATATAACTTTTCCATTCTTCATTACTGCAAAAAGCAAACAAAACAAAACCACATTGCATTACTATTTTCAAAATGGATTGAATGGCATATTCAACAGTGACTGTGTGATGCCAATATTCCCCACTCACTCGTAGTGAAGCACATATTGTACTAGTGTTGAAAGTAGGCCGGTAGAGTCAGGTACGCAGTACTGATAAAACAATAAGTGCCCGTCGTAAGTACCAGCTCCGCAACAGTGCGGGCATCACATTAGTGACGTGGATGAACATATATGGATAAGCCCATATTAAGGCATCACGTGACCAGAGCCGTCACTGACTGGGTATACGTAAAGACGCAGGGAGATGCAAGGAAAGGGAGGGAGAGAGACAGGGAGAAGATGTGAAACGGAGGAAGGCACGGATGGAGGGAGTTCTTCCGAGCTTCTGCGGGCCTCGCTCTTTCACTGGTGCATGCCGGGAGCTGGTCCCAACATCCACAAAGTGTGTGTGTATTATTGGTTGTATTTTATGGGGGTAGGAGGGTAGTGTGTATATTGTGTGTGTGGGAGTATTATATTGTGTGTAGAGGTGCAGAGGAGAGTACTAGATTGTGTATCTTGTGTAAGGGTGTTGTGTATATTGTGTTTGGAGCTATAATATTATTGGGGAGATTAGTATTGAGGAGGTATTATAGTGTGTATTGTGGGGAGTATTAGTGTGTGTATTGTTTGTGGGTGACAGATGCTGGGGGTATGCAGCAATCCCTGCACTGAGGTCCGAGGCGGCTCTGCATCGCTCGCACGCACTGTGGACGACCAAGCATGTGCCCATGATAATCATGGCCTTAGAGGGATGAGTGTGTCAGAGCCTAGAAGGGGTATATATATAATGGAGGAGGGAGGAGGAAGGAGGAGGAGGGAGGAGGAGATGATAGCATTGTAAAAGTTAACAAGATAGTTAGTTTAAGCAGAAAGTGAGGAGAGGTTAGAGATAAGGGTAGATGTCAGAGGAGAGAGTTCAATTAAGCTGAGGTATCGAGTAGGACAGGGGTGAGGGGAATGAGAGGTGGTGGATGAGAGCAGAAGAGGTCATGTACAAATAGACCTTGTTAGTCAGAGAGCAGTCATTCCAGAGGGCACGTGAGAAGTGAAGAGTAAAGTGAGACATGGAATGTGGATTACATTAGATGGGTTAATACGCTTAGCAGGGAGGTGGAGAGAGAGAGGCAAGAGGCAGAGAGTGGTGCAGGGGTTGAGGAAGAGATGTTGCATGTACCTTATCAGAACATTAAAGAACATCAATTCACACTGGTGCAGAGTTGATGATGAATCCAGTTCACCTCCAATTCAATTTTAACAGAAATGTTTCATTCTTCATTACTGAAAAAAAAGAAAAGTAAAAAACATTTCATTACTATTTTCAAAATGGATTGAATTCCCCCAACAATGACTATGTGTTACCAATATATCCCTCTCAGTCCCACTGCAGCATATACTGTACCAGTGTGAAAGTAGGAAGGTACACAGTACCGGTAAAACAATACGTGCCGGTACTATGCACCATATGAATTATAAGGGGATGTAAATCTCCCAGTCTCTCTCCATATCCGCAACAGAGCGGGCTCCGGTCAGTGGCATGGATGCCCATATATGGGTATGCTCATATTTGGGCATCCCATGTCACTGACCGGAGCCGGCTCTGAGTATAGGGATATATGCGGAGACGCAGAGGTGCAAGGAAATGGGAGGAGGCACGGTGAGAAACAGGGAGAGACCACAGGAAGATAGAGGGCAACAACTTCCACAAGGTACTTGTATGGGTATAATTGTTTGTATTTTGTGCAGAGGGGGTAATTTCAGATAAAATACAATTCTCCACCCTCTACGAAACAATTCCACTTTGTTCAGTAAGCCAGAAAGTCTTGGTCCCATGTGGACTGAATTTAATGCAAATAAGGTCCTTAATACACAAGTAAAGAATAAAGTTACTTATTCTCTACTGTAAGAAGTGCCACATTGCCCACTATTTGGGTCCTGTGCCCAGATTGTGACCATGCATGGCAGAGGTGAGATTCCCCCAACTCCAATTTGCTACACTCTCCAAGAGAGATAATTGTGATCAGAGGTGGAACTAGGGGAGGGTGTGAGCAGGGTCACTGCCCAGGGAGTAACCTGACTGGGGGCACGGAAATCTCATTTAGTGCATATGTTGCGGCACTGCATTGATTGACCGGTCAATCTGCACTGCTGCCTGTCACAGTGACATCCTGATCGGGCACTGTGATCAGCTATAGCACTGACCCAGGTGAGATAGTTCAGCACTTTACAAGGAGGGAACAGATGTTGTGGGTGACAGATGCTGGAGGTAGGCCAAGACTGTTGGCCAGAGTAACGTGGAGACTTACTGCACTCTGCATGCCCATCCTCTCCCTGACATCAGGGGAAGGAAGTGGCCCTGGGGTGTGTGTAGGTATGCCAGATGTCAGTGTATGCATAAGTAAGTATGCCTGTGTAGTGGGAGGTGTAGGGGCGTTAAGCTGGAGGACTTAAAACAGGCACAAAAGCACATAGATACCTCTGATTATACCGCACCAAATGCTGATAATATCATG
Organism: Ascaphus truei; assembly: GCF_040206685.1. Lineage (NCBI taxonomy): Eukaryota > Metazoa > Chordata > Amphibia > Anura > Ascaphidae > Ascaphus > Ascaphus truei. The sequence goes on along the minus strand of NW_027457242.1, from coordinate 70,332 downwards.
CTGTAGCTGCACTTTACAGAAGATGATGCAGATGTCATCATTGGTTGGTGGGTTCATTAAATCAATCCATCATATCATAACCACACTGTGCATATGATGTACTGAATCAGTAACACCAGGAAGACATCTCCATGTTAGGGGTAGAGTTGAAGTTAACAGAATATGTCCAGCACTGTGGTGTGTAGCCCATAAATAATAATTGTGCACATTACCAGAACAACATACTGTCAACTGCAAGATCATTTTGCTGCTTGTAGCGTATGCTCATCCTGTACAGTGTTGTAGTAGATCCGTCTCTTCAGTGTTCACTGCAACAAAAGTAAGACATTGCATTAATATTACAGACGTTTGGGGGCTGAAATCTCACTTCGCTGCGGACAATTTCCCTTTGCATAAGATTCTTGTGATTATGTCAATGATGATCAATAACTGCATCATAACACAGCCGCTCTATACAGAAGATGTACTTGCTCTCATTGGTCATGGAGGTAATACGTCACACAATGTACAGATATAGCAAGGATTATTTCTCCCACTTGTGCATTATGGCATTATGATGGGAAATGTTGTGAGATTCTGCATTATCAGCATCACTGAATCTTTTGGAAATTAAGTGATATTCTATGTTTTAATGCAATATTATGGATGATCAGCCGGTAAAATAATAATAGCTTGCTGCATCTGTAGCCATGCTCTACCCATGATGTGCTGAACCAATGACTGCAGAGAGATTCAGAGTGCTAAACATGACTGGAACGCATCTCTGAATAATGGGCAGCAAAGCAGTGCAGAATAGGAGGTGAAAGTATTTAAAATGGAAGATCCTTAGCAGCTGTGTGGAGAGTAGACAGTACAGACTGACCAAGTAAATGGTAAAAGGAGTAACTTCAACATTACTTGGCTTTGTTCTCCACATTGAAGCTTTCCTCCTCTTTAAATCACTAATACTGATGCCATGTGTAACCTGTACTGAGAGTTATATAATCTACTGGCCTAGATGAAACCATATGATGCAAACAGGATCCATCCCACTCCAGATTCATAGAATTGAACCACCTCAACCTTTCATAACAATCACATAGAACTGCAGCTGTGCGCTACTGCACATGTTCTTGTTATGAATGGTAGTAGATGTGGTCCTTGGGTCTTTACTTCATACTGTAGCCACCCTCTACTCATGATGTATTGAATCAACGAAAACTTGCATGGTTCAGATCACAGGAAGGGGTAGAGTAGAGATGAAAATATTCAATGTGAAACCCGTAGCAGCCGGATTGTGTGGAGTCAATAAAACGACAAATACTAAATGGTAAATGAGAAATATACACATTGCTTATCTGTCTCTGTGTAGTAATTTTCCTTCTCTTCAACTGTCCTTCAAATTTTCTCTTTTGCAAGAAAAGGAACACATGGCTTCAATATTCACTTCTGTTCTGCAGTCATCCCTCCTGAAATAAAAGTTAAGCATTGCATTGTTATTATGATAATACATACAATAAACCTTGCTCCAAACCATTTGATGCAAAGCAAATCCACCTCCCACCCACAGCTGTGCTCCTTCTAGAGCATGCATGTCAAACTCCAGTCCTCGAGGGTCCCAAACAGGCCAGGTTTTCAGTAGGGATATCCTGAAAACCTGGCCTGTTTGCTGTCCTCGAGGACTGGAGTTTGACATCCTTGTTCTTGAGCTTCTACCACGCAATCATCCATGTGAGTGACACTGTACTGCAGTCCTGGTCTGCACACAATCTACTGAATCAATGACATCACACTGTAAAGGCAATCTACAAGATGTATTAGTTGTCCACACTTCCGAAATGTTACTTTTATGTCCAAATCACTTATTCCCATGACCTGATATTTGTATTTGTTATTTATAGGATTGTCACAAAGAGTTGATGAGGTCACCAAATGATAGTATGTAGAGAGAAAGAGAGATCTCAGAACAGAGCCCTGATGTATACCCACAGACAGATCAATAGAAGACGAAGACATGTTAGCAACAGAGATGGAGAATGTGTGACAGGAAAGTTATGATGAAAACCAGGATAGAACTGTGTTACGGATACCAAGAGAGAGTTTAGAATATGAAGGAGGAGAGTGATTGAGAGCATCAAACACAGCAGATAGATCAAGTAGGATTAGTAGGGAAAAGTGACCTTGGGAATTTGCTTTAAGCACAGTCTGTAGAACGAGCTGTACGAAAGGCAGGTTGTAAAGGATCCAGGAGGGAATGTGATTTAAGAATGTTGACATTCTAGCAATTAGGAGACAAACAGCAGGAGGGATACAGGGCGGTAGTTAGTAAGGCACATAGGGTGTAGGTTGTTTCTGAGAAAAGGGTGACCACTACAGGCTTAAAGTAAGAGGGTAAAGAGCCAGAGAATAGGGAGGAATTGAAGATGTGGGTGAGAGTGGGGACTAAGAGATGCAGTAAGGTGTGAGGGGATACGATCTAGAGGGCATGTGGTAGAGGGAGAAGAGAAGATGATTAGCTTCCAGCTCTGTAAGAGAAGAAAAGGAGTCAAATGCAGAAGGAGAATTAGGTAGAAGGAGAGAAGGGGGAAGGGACAGAAGGAATCTCCTTGAGGGTGGCATCCACCTTGCCTCTGAAGTAGTCAAATGCTTGAGGAGAAGTGAAGGAAGGATGGCAAGTGTGAGGAGAAGGTTAGTGGAGGGAGTCAAATACAGGGAAAAAAAGACAGCGTAAATTAAATTTGAGTGTTGATGAATGTGAAAAAAAAGTAGTGTGGTTTGGCCCCAGAGAGCAGCTTTATACAGGACTGGAGACATTTTTACTGTAGAAAAATCAAATATCAATTGTGTGATTTCCTTCATAGGCATTAAGAACAGCGAGTGGAAGTGTGATGAACATGTTTGGGAATTTAGCCAAGGGTGTGGGCTAGAGGGACAAGTGTGTCAGAGCCTAGAGGGGGCATATAGATAGGAGGATAGCATTGTAAGAGTTAATAAGATTGTTAGTTTAAGCGGAAAGAGAGAGAGAGCAGAGAGGTTAGAGTAGATGTCAGAGGAGAGTTTAATTAAGCAGAGGCAAATCAGTGGGACAGGTAAGATGGGGTGAGGGGAATGACTGATTGTGAATGATGAGAGCAGAAGAGGTCATGTACAACTAGAGCCTTGTTAGTCAGAGAACGGACATTCCAGATGGCATAGGAGAAGGGAAGAGAAAAGTAAGGAAAGGAATGTGGATTACATTAGATAGGTTAACACTCTTAGCAGGGAGGCAGAGGCAGGGAGGCCCGATGTGTATATGAGCAGGTTCAAGATTATAAGAGATATCCCACACATCAGCAAACATAGAAGGAGACACAGAGATAGGTGTAGAGAGAGACAGAGATAGCTCTATGTAGAGAGAGAGGGACGTAGAGAGAATGAGACAGATAGGCGCAGAGAGAGGGGGCGCAGAGAGAGGAGGCGCCAAAAGAGGGGGCGCAGAGAGAGGGGGCACAGAGAATAGGATATTAAAGAGTGCTTTTCATTGAGCAGTGCAGAAATAGCTGCAATAGAGGTCTGTACAAATGGTGCAGTGTGTAGACACATGCAAAGGTAGGGGAAGGAAAGAGGAGAACATGTGGATAAAAGCAGGAGTGTGGAAGTTAGAGAAATTAGAAAAGTTTAACAGAGGAGTGAGGAAACAGCAAGCAGAAAGAACAAGAGAGAGGTTACATTGGGATGACGTTCTGTGGTAAAGAGAAAATGCTAGGAGAGAGCTTTCAAATATTAGAGGACATGAATTGAGGGAGCAAATGTATAAATCAAAACCTGAGGGGGAGGTATAGCACGAAAGCTTGCACAGCAGATTATAGTCTTAATGTTGCGTGTACCTGTCAGGGTATTCAAGAAGTTAAATTCTCACAAGTGCAGAGTTCATGATGAAATGCTGAATCTAGTCCCCCTCCAATTTAATTTTAATATAACTTTTCCATTCTTCATTACTGCAAAAAGCAAACAAAACAAAACCACATTGCATTACTATTTTCAAAATGGATTGAATGGCATATTCAACAGTGACTGTGTGATGCCAATATTCCCCACTCACTCGTAGTGAAGCACATATTGTACTAGTGTTGAAAGTAGGCCGGTAGAGTCAGGTACGCAGTACTGATAAAACAATAAGTGCCCGTCGTAAGTACCAGCTCCGCAACAGTGCGGGCATCACATTAGTGACGTGGATGAACATATATGGATAAGCCCATATTAAGGCATCACGTGACCAGAGCCGTCACTGACTGGGTATACGTAAAGACGCAGGGAGATGCAAGGAAAGGGAGGGAGAGAGACAGGGAGAAGATGTGAAACGGAGGAAGGCACGGATGGAGGGAGTTCTTCCGAGCTTCTGCGGGCCTCGCTCTTTCACTGGTGCATGCCGGGAGCTGGTCCCAACATCCACAAAGTGTGTGTGTATTATTGGTTGTATTTTATGGGGGTAGGAGGGTAGTGTGTATATTGTGTGTGTGGGAGTATTATATTGTGTGTAGAGGTGCAGAGGAGAGTACTAGATTGTGTATCTTGTGTAAGGGTGTTGTGTATATTGTGTTTGGAGCTATAATATTATTGGGGAGATTAGTATTGAGGAGGTATTATAGTGTGTATTGTGGGGAGTATTAGTGTGTGTATTGTTTGTGGGTGACAGATGCTGGGGGTATGCAGCAATCCCTGCACTGAGGTCCGAGGCGGCTCTGCATCGCTCGCACGCACTGTGGACGACCAAGCATGTGCCCATGATAATCATGGCCTTAGAGGGATGAGTGTGTCAGAGCCTAGAAGGGGTATATATATAATGGAGGAGGGAGGAGGAAGGAGGAGGAGGGAGGAGGAGATGATAGCATTGTAAAAGTTAACAAGATAGTTAGTTTAAGCAGAAAGTGAGGAGAGGTTAGAGATAAGGGTAGATGTCAGAGGAGAGAGTTCAATTAAGCTGAGGTATCGAGTAGGACAGGGGTGAGGGGAATGAGAGGTGGTGGATGAGAGCAGAAGAGGTCATGTACAAATAGACCTTGTTAGTCAGAGAGCAGTCATTCCAGAGGGCACGTGAGAAGTGAAGAGTAAAGTGAGACATGGAATGTGGATTACATTAGATGGGTTAATACGCTTAGCAGGGAGGTGGAGAGAGAGAGGCAAGAGGCAGAGAGTGGTGCAGGGGTTGAGGAAGAGATGTTGCATGTACCTTATCAGAACATTAAAGAACATCAATTCACACTGGTGCAGAGTTGATGATGAATCCAGTTCACCTCCAATTCAATTTTAACAGAAATGTTTCATTCTTCATTACTGAAAAAAAAGAAAAGTAAAAAACATTTCATTACTATTTTCAAAATGGATTGAATTCCCCCAACAATGACTATGTGTTACCAATATATCCCTCTCAGTCCCACTGCAGCATATACTGTACCAGTGTGAAAGTAGGAAGGTACACAGTACCGGTAAAACAATACGTGCCGGTACTATGCACCATATGAATTATAAGGGGATGTAAATCTCCCAGTCTCTCTCCATATCCGCAACAGAGCGGGCTCCGGTCAGTGGCATGGATGCCCATATATGGGTATGCTCATATTTGGGCATCCCATGTCACTGACCGGAGCCGGCTCTGAGTATAGGGATATATGCGGAGACGCAGAGGTGCAAGGAAATGGGAGGAGGCACGGTGAGAAACAGGGAGAGACCACAGGAAGATAGAGGGCAACAACTTCCACAAGGTACTTGTATGGGTATAATTGTTTGTATTTTGTGCAGAGGGGGTAATTTCAGATAAAATACAATTCTCCACCCTCTACGAAACAATTCCACTTTGTTCAGTAAGCCAGAAAGTCTTGGTCCCATGTGGACTGAATTTAATGCAAATAAGGTCCTTAATACACAAGTAAAGAATAAAGTTACTTATTCTCTACTGTAAGAAGTGCCACATTGCCCACTATTTGGGTCCTGTGCCCAGATTGTGACCATGCATGGCAGAGGTGAGATTCCCCCAACTCCAATTTGCTACACTCTCCAAGAGAGATAATTGTGATCAGAGGTGGAACTAGGGGAGGGTGTGAGCAGGGTCACTGCCCAGGGAGTAACCTGACTGGGGGCACGGAAATCTCATTTAGTGCATATGTTGCGGCACTGCATTGATTGACCGGTCAATCTGCACTGCTGCCTGTCACAGTGACATCCTGATCGGGCACTGTGATCAGCTATAGCACTGACCCAGGTGAGATAGTTCAGCACTTTACAAGGAGGGAACAGATGTTGTGGGTGACAGATGCTGGAGGTAGGCCAAGACTGTTGGCCAGAGTAACGTGGAGACTTACTGCACTCTGCATGCCCATCCTCTCCCTGACATCAGGGGAAGGAAGTGGCCCTGGGGTGTGTGTAGGTATGCCAGATGTCAGTGTATGCATAAGTAAGTATGCCTGTGTAGTGGGAGGTGTAGGGGCGTTAAGCTGGAGGACTTAAAACAGGCACAAAAGCACATAGATACCTCTGATTATACCGCACCAAATGCTGATAATATCATGCTGTAGCTGCACTTTACAGAAGATGATGCAGATGTCATCATTGGTTGGTGGGTTCATTAAATCAATCCATCATATCATAACCACACTGTGCATATGATGTACTGAATCAGTAACACCAGGAAGACATCTCCATGTTAGGAGTAGAGTTGAAGTTAACAGAATATGTCCAGCACTGTGGTGTGTAGCCCATAAATAATAATTGTGCACATTACCAGAACAACATACTGTCAACTGCAAGATCATTTTGCTGCTTGTAGCGTATGCTCATCCTGTACAGTGTTGTAGTAGATCCGTCTCTTCAGTGTTCACTGCAACAAAAGTAAGACATTGCATTAATATTACAGACGTTTGGGGGCTGAAATCTCACTTCGCTGCGGACAATTTCCCTTTGCATAAGATTCTTGTGATTATGTCAATGATGATCAATAACTGCATCATAACACAGCCGCTCTATACAGAAGATGTACTTGCTCTCATTGGTCATGGAGGTAATACGTCACACAATGTACAGATATAGCAAGGATTATTTCTCCCACTTGTGCATTATGGCATTATGATGGGAAATGTTGTGAGATTCTGCATTATCAGCATCACTGAATCTTTTGGAAATTAAGTGATATTCTATGTTTTAATGCAATATTATGGATGATCAGCCGGTAAAATAATAATAGCTTGCTGCATCTGTAGCCATGCTCTACCCATGATGTGCTGAACCAATGACTGCAGAGAGATTCAGAGTGCTAAACATGACTGGAACGCATCTCTGAATAATGGGCAGCAAAGCAGTGCAGAATAGGAGGTGAAAGTATTTAAAATGGAAGATCCTTAGCAGCTGTGTGGAGAGTAGACAGTACAGACTGACCAAGTAAATGGTAAAAGGAGTAACTTCAACATTACTTGGCTTTGTTCTCCACATTGAAGCTTTCCTCCTCTTTAAATCACTAATACTGATGCCATGTGTAACCTGTACTGAGAGTTATATAATCTACTGGCCTAGATGAAACCATATGATGCAAACAGGATCCATCCCACTCCAGATTCATAGAATTGAACCACCTCAACCTTTCATAACAATCACATAGAACTGCAGCTGTGCGCTACTGCACATGTTCTTGTTATGAATGGTAGTAGATGTGGTCCTTGGGTCTTTACTTCATACTGTAGCCACCCTCTACTCATGATGTATTGAATCAACGAAAACTTGCATGGTTCAGATCACAGGAAGGGGTAGAGTAGAGATGAAAATATTCAATGTGAAACCCGTAGCAGCCGGATTGTGTGGAGTCAATAAAACGACAAATACTAAATGGTAAATGAGAAATATACACATTGCTTATCTGTCTCTGTGTAGTAATTTTCCTTCTCTTCAACTGTCCTTCAAATTTTCTCTTTTGCAAGAAAAGGAACACATGGCTTCAATATTCACTTCTGTTCTGCAGTCATCCCTCCTGAAATAAAAGTTAAGCATTGCATTGTTATTATGATAATACATACAATAAACCTTGCTCCAAACCATTTGATGCAAAGCAAATCCACCTCCCACCCACAGCTGTGCTCCTTCTAGAGCATGCATGTCAAACTCCAGTCCTCGAGGGTCCCAAACAGGCCAGGTTTTCAGTAGGGATATCCTGAAAACCTGGCCTGTTTGCTGTCCTCGAGGACTGGAGTTTGACATCCTTGTTCTTGAGCTTCTACCACGCAATCATCCATGTGAGTGACACTGTACTGCAGTCCTGGTCTGCACACAATCTACTGAATCAATGACATCACACTGTAAAGGCAATCTACAAGATGTATTAGTTGTCCACACTTCCGAAATGTTACTTTTATGTCCAAATCACTTATTCCCATGACCTGATATTTGTATTTGTTATTTATAGGATTGTCACAAAGAGTTGATGAGGTCACCAAATGATAGTATGTAGAGAGAAAGAGAGATCTCAGAACAGAGCCCTGATGTATACCCACAGACAGATCAATAGAAGACGAAGACATGTTAGCAACAGAGATGGAGAATGTGTGACAGGAAAGTTATGATGAAAACCAGGATAGAACTGTGTTACGGATACCAAGAGAGAGTTTAGAATATGAAGGAGGAGAGTGATTGAGAGCATCAAACACAGCAGATAGATCAAGTAGGATTAGTAGGGAAAAGTGACCTTGGGAATTTGCTTTAAGCACAGTCTGTAGAACGAGCTGTACGAAAGGCAGGTTGTAAAGGATCCAGGAGGGAATGTGATTTAAGAATGTTGACATTCTAGCAATTAGGAGACAAACAGCAGGAGGGATACAGGGCGGTAGTTAGTAAGGCACATAGGGTGTAGGTTGTTTCTGAGAAAAGGGTGACCACTACAGGCTTAAAGTAAGAGGGTAAAGAGCCAGAGAATAGGGAGGAATTGAAGATGTGGGTGAGAGTGGGGACTAAGAGATGCAGTAAGGTGTGAGGGGATACGATCTAGAGGGCATGTGGTAGAGGGAGAAGAGAAGATGATTAGCTTCCAGCTCTGTAAGAGAAGAAAAGGAGTCAAATGCAGAAGGAGAATTAGGTAGAAGGAGAGAAGGGGGAAGGGACAGAAGGAATCTCCTTGAGGGTGGCATCCACCTTGCCTCTGAAGTAGTCAAATGCTTGAGGAGAAGTGAAGGAAGGATGGCAAGTGTGAGGAGAAGGTTAGTGGAGGGAGTCAAATACAGGGAAAAAAAGACAGCGTAAATTAAATTTGAGTGTTGATGAATGTGAAAAAAAAGTAGTGTGGTTTGGCCCCAGAGAGCAGCTTTATACAGGACTGGAGACATTTTTACTGTAGAAAAATCAAATATCAATTGTGTGATTTCCTTCATAGGCATTAAGAACAGCGAGTGGAAGTGTGATGAACATGTTTGGGAATTTAGCCAAGGGTGTGGGCTAGAGGGACAAGTGTGTCAGAGCCTAGAGGGGGCATATAGATAGGAGGATAGCATTGTAAGAGTTAATAAGATTGTTAGTTTAAGCGGAAAGAGAGAGAGAGCAGAGAGGTTAGAGTAGATGTCAGAGGAGAGTTTAATTAAGCAGAGGCAAATCAGTGGGACAGGTAAGATGGGGTGAGGGGAATGACTGATTGTGAATGATGAGAGCAGAAGAGGTCATGTACAACTAGAGCCTTGTTAGTCAGAGAACGGACATTCCAGATGGCATAGGAGAAGGGAAGAGAAAAGTAAGGAAAGGAATGTGGATTACATTAGATAGGTTAACACTCTTAGCAGGGAGGCAGAGGCAGGGAGGCCCGATGTGTATATGAGCAGGTTCAAGATTATAAGAGATATCCCACACATCAGCAAACATAGAAGGAGACACAGAGATAGGTGTAGAGAGAGACAGAGATAGCTCTATGTAGAGAGAGAGGGACGTAGAGAGAATGAGACAGATAGGCGCAGAGAGAGGGGGCGCAGAGAGAGGAGGCGCCAAAAGAGGGGGCGCAGAGAGAGGGGGCACAGAGAATAGGATATTAAAGAGTGCTTTTCATTGAGCAGTGCAGAAATAGCTGCAATAGAGGTCTGTACAAATGGTGCAGTGTGTAGACACATGCAAAGGTAGGGGAAGGAAAGAGGAGAACATGTGGATAAAAGCAGGAGTGTGGAAGTTAGAGAAATTAGAAAAGTTTAACAGAGGAGTGAGGAAACAGCAAGCAGAAAGAACAAGAGAGAGGTTACATTGGGATGACGTTCTGTGGTAAAGAGAAAATGCTAGGAGAGAGCTTTCAAATATTAGAGGACATGAATTGAGGGAGCAAATGTATAAATCAAAACCTGAGGGGGAGGTATAGCACGAAAGCTTGCACAGCAGATTATAGTCTTAATGTTGCGTGTACCTGTCAGGGTATTCAAGAAGTTAAATTCTCACAAGTGCAGAGTTCATGATGAAATGCTGAATCTAGTCCCCCTCCAATTTAATTTTAATATAACTTTTCCATTCTTCATTACTGCAAAAAGCAAACAAAACAAAACCACATTGCATTACTATTTTCAAAATGGATTGAATGGCATATTCAACAGTGACTGTGTGATGCCAATATTCCCCACTCACTCGTAGTGAAGCACATATTGTACTAGTGTTGAAAGTAGGCCGGTAGAGTCAGGTACGCAGTACTGATAAAACAATAAGTGCCCGTCGTAAGTACCAGCTCCGCAACAGTGCGGGCATCACATTAGTGACGTGGATGAACATATATGGATAAGCCCATATTAAGGCATCACGTGACCAGAGCCGTCACTGACTGGGTATACGTAAAGACGCAGGGAGATGCAAGGAAAGGGAGGGAGAGAGAGAGACAGGGAGAAGATGTGAAACGGAGGAAGGCACGGATGGAGAGAGGGAGTTCTTCCGAGCTTCTGCGGGCCTCTCTCTTTCACTGGTGCATGCTGGGAGCTGGTCCCAACATCCACAAAGTATGTGTGTATTATTGGTTGTATTTTATGGGGGTAGGAGGGTAGTGTGTATATTGTGTGTGTGGGAGTATTATATTGTGTGTAGAGGTGCAGAGGAGAGTACTAGATTGTGTATCTTGTGTAAGGGTGTTGTGTATATTGTGTTTGGAGCTATAATATTATTGGGGAGATTAGTATTGAGGAGGTATTATAGTGTGTATTGTGGGGAGTATTAGTGTGTGTATTGTTTGTGGGTGACAGATGCTGGGGGTATGCAGCAATCCCTGCACTGAGGTCCGAGGCGGCTCTGCATCGCTCGCACACACTGTGGACGACCAAGCATGTGCCCATGATAATCATGGCCTTAGAGGGATGAGTGTGTCAGAGCCTAGAAGGGGCATATATATGATGGAGGAGGGAGGAGGAGGGAGGAGATGATAGCATTGTAAAAGTTAACAAGATAGTTAGTTTAAGCAGAAAGTGAGGAGAGGTTAGAGATAAGGGTAGATGTCAGAGGAGAGAGTTCAATTAAGCTGAGGTATCGAGTAGGACAGGGGTGAGGGGAATGAGAGGTGGTGGATGATGAGAGCAGAAGAGGTCATGTACAAATAGACCTTGTTAGTCAGAGAGCAGTCATTCCAGAGGGCACGTGAGAAGTGAAGAGTAAAGTGAGACATGGAATGTGGATTACATTAGATGGGTTAATACGCTTAGCAGGGAGGTGGAGAGAGAGAGGCAAGAGGCAGAGAGTGGTGCAGGGGTTGAGGAAGAGATGTTGCATGTACCTTATCAGAACATTAAAGAACATCAATTCACACTGGTGCAGAGTTGATGATGAATCCAGTTCACCTCCAATTCAATTTTAACAGAAATGTTTCATTCTTCATTACTGAAAAAAAAGAAAAGTAAAAAACATTTCATTACTATTTTCAAAATGGATTGAATTCCCCCAACAATGACTATGTGTTACCAATATATCCCTCTCAGTCCCACTGCAGCATATACTGTACCAGTGTGAAAGTAGGAAGGTACACAGTACCGGTAAAACAATACGTGCCGGTACTATGCACCATATGAATTATAAGGGGATGTAAATCTCCCAGTCTCTCTCCATATCCGCAACAGAGCGGGCTCCGGTCAGTGGCATGGATGCCCATATATGGGTATGCTCATATTTGGGCATCCCATGTCACTGACCGGAGCCGGCTCTGAGTATAGGGATATATGCGGAGACGCAGAGGTGCAAGGAAATGGGAGGAGGCACGGTGAGAAACAGGGAGAGACCACAGGAAGATAGAGGGCAACAACTTCCACAAGGTACTTGTATGGGTATAATTGTTTGTATTTTGTGCAGAGGGGGTAATTTCAGATAAAATACAATTCTCCACCCTCTACGAAACAATTCCACTTTGTTCAGTAAGCCAGAAAGTCTTGGTCCCATGTGGACTGAATTTAATGCAAATAAGGTCCTTAATACACAAGTAAAGAATAAAGTTACTTATTCTCTACTGTAAGAAGTGCCACATTGCCCACTATTTGGGTCCTGTGCCCAGATTGTGACCATGCATGGCAGAGGTGAGATTCCCCCAACTCCAATTTGCTACACTCTCCAAGAGAGATAATTGTGATCAGAGGTGGAACTAGGGGAGGGTGTGAGCAGGGTCACTGCCCAGGGAGTAACCTGACTGGGGGCACGGAAATCTCATTTAGTGCATATGTTGCGGCACTGCATTGATTGACCGGTCAATCTGCACTGCTGCCTGTCACAGTGACATCCTGATCGGGCACTGTGATCAGCTATAGCACTGACCCAGGTGAGATAGTTCAGCACTTTACAAGGAGGGAACAGATGTTGTGGGTGACAGATGCTGGAGGTAGGCCAAGACTGTTGGCCAGAGTAACGTGGAGACTTACTGCACTCTGCATGCCCATCCTCTCCCTGACATCAGGGGAAGGAAGTGGCCCTGGGGTGTGTGTAGGTATGCCAGATGTCAGTGTATGCATAAGTAAGTATGCCTGTGTAGTGGGAGGTGTAGGGGCGTTAAGCTGGAGGACTTAAAACAGGCACAAAAGCACATAGATACCTCTGATTATACCGCACCAAATGCTGATAATATCATGCTGTAGCTGCACTTTACAGAAGATGATGCAGATGTCATCATTGGTTGGTGGGTTCATTAAATCAATCCATCATATCATAACCACACTGTGCATATGATGTACTGAATCAGTAACACCAGGAAGACATCTCCATGTTAGGAGTAGAGTTGAAGTTAACAGAATATGTCCAGCACTGTGGTGTGTAGCCCATAAATAATAATTGTGCACATTACCAGAACAACATACTGTCAACTGCAAGATCATTTTGCTGCTTGTAGCGTATGCTCATCCTGTACAGTGTTGTAGTAGATCCGTCTCTTCAGTGTTCACTGCAACAAAAGTAAGACATTGCATTAATATTACAGACGTTTGGGGGCTGAAATCTCACTTCGCTGCGGACAATTTCCCTTTGCATAAGATTCTTGTGATTATGTCAATGATGATCAATAACTGCATCATAACACAGCCGCTCTATACAGAAGATGTACTTGCTCTCATTGGTCATGGAGGTAATACGTCACACAATGTACAGATATAGCAAGGATTATTTCTCCCACTTGTGCATTATGGCATTATGATGGGAAATGTTGTGAGATTCTGCATTATCAGCATCACTGAATCTTTTGGAAATTAAGTGATATTCTATGTTTTAATGCAATATTATGGATGATCAGCCGGTAAAATAATAATAGCTTGCTGCATCTGTAGCCATGCTCTACCCATGATGTGCTGAACCAATGACTGCAGAGAGATTCAGAGTGCTAAACATGACTGGAACGCATCTCTGAATAATGGGCAGCAAAGCAGTGCAGAATAGGAGGTGAAAGTATTTAAAATGGAAGATCCTTAGCAGCTGTGTGGAGAGTAGACAGTACAGACTGACCAAGTAAATGGTAAAAGGAGTAACTTCAACATTACTTGGCTTTGTTCTCCACATTGAAGCTTTCCTCCTCTTTAAATCACTAATACTGATGCCATGTGTAACCTGTACTGAGAGTTATATAATCTACTGGCCTAGATGAAACCATATGATGCAAACAGGATCCATCCCACTCCAGATTCATAGAATTGAACCACCTCAACCTTTCATAACAATCACATAGAACTGCAGCTGTGCGCTACTGCACATGTTCTTGTTATGAATGGTAGTAGATGTGGTCCTTGGGTCTTTACTTCATACTGTAGCCACCCTCTACTCATGATGTATTGAATCAACGAAAACTTGCATGGTTCAGATCACAGGAAGGGGTAGAGTAGAGATGAAAATATTCAATGTGAAACCCGTAGCAGCCGGATTGTGTGGAGTCAATAAAACGACAAATACTAAATGGTAAATGAGAAATATACACATTGCTTATCTGTCTCTGTGTAGTAATTTTCCTTCTCTTCAACTGTCCTTCAAATTTTCTCTTTTGCAAGAAAAGGAACACATGGCTTCAATATTCACTTCTGTTCTGCAGTCATCCCTCCTGAAATAAAAGTTAAGCATTGCATTGTTATTATGATAATACATACAATAAACCTTGCTCCAAACCATTTGATGCAAAGCAAATCCACCTCCCACCCACAGCTGTGCTCCTTCTAGAGCATGCATGTCAAACTCCAGTCCTCGAGGGTCCCAAACAGGCCAGGTTTTCAGTAGGGATATCCTGAAAACCTGGCCTGTTTGCTGCCCTCAAGGACTGGAGTTTGACATCCTTGTTCTTGAGCTTCTACCACGCAAGTCATCCATGTGAGTGACACTGTACTGCAGTCCTGGTCTGCACACAATCTACTGAATCAATGACATCACACTGTAAAGGCAATCTACAAGATGTATTAGTTGTCCACACTTCCGAAATGTTACTTTTATGTCCAAATCACTTATTCCCATGACCTGATATTTGTATTTGTTATTTATAGGATTGTCACAAAGAGTTGATGAGGTCACCAAATGATAGTATGTAGAGAGAAAGAGAGATCTCAGAACAGAGCCCTGATGTATACCCACAGACAGATCAATAGAAGACGAAGACATGTTAGCAACAGAGATGGAGAATGTGTGACAGGAAAGTTATGATGAAAACCAGGATAGAACTGTGTTACGGATACCAAGAGAGAGTTTAGAATATGAAGGAGGAGAGTGATTGAGAGCATCAAACGCAGCAGATAGATCAAGTAGGATTAGTAGGGAAAAGTGACCTTGGGAATTTGCTTTAAGCACAGTCTGTAGAACGAGCTGTACGAAAGGCAGGTTGTAAAGGATCCAGGAGGGAATGTGATTTAAGAATGTTGACATTCTAGCAATTAGGAGACAAACAGCAGGAGGGATACAGGGCGGTAGTTAGTAAGGCACATAGGGTGTAGGTTGTTTCTGAGAAAAGGGTGACCACTACAGGCTTAAAGTAAGAGGGTAAAGAGCCAGAGAATAGGGAGGAATTGAAGATGTGGGTGAGAGTGGGGACTAAGAGATGCAGTAAGGTGTGAGGGGATACGATCTAGAGGGCATGTGGTAGAGGGAGAAGAGAAGATGATTAGCTTCCAGCTCTGTAAGAGAAGAAAAGGAGTCAAATGCAGAAGGAGAATTAGGTAGAAGGAGAGAAGGGGGAAGGGACAGAAGGAATCTCCTTGTGGGTGGCATCCACCTTGCCTCTGAAGTAGTCAAATGCTTGAGGAGAAGTGAAGGAAGGATGGCAAGTGTGAGGAGAAGGTTAGTGGAGGGAGTCAAATACAGGGAAAAAAAGACAGCGTAAATTAAATTTGAGTGTTGATGAATGTGAAAAAAAAGTAGTGTGGTTTGGCCCCAGAGAGCAGCTTTATACAGGACTGGAGACATTTTTACTGTAGAAAAATCAAATATCAATTGTGTGATTTCCTTCATAGGCATTAAGAACAGCGAGTGGAAGTGTGATGAACATGTTTGGGAATTTAGCCAAGGGTGTGGGCTAGAGGGACAAGTGTGTCAGAGCCTAGAGGGGGCATATAGATAGGAGGATAGCATTGTAAGAGTTAATAAGATTGTTAGTTTAAGCGGAAAGAGAGAGAGAGCAGAGAGGTTAGAGTAGATGTCAGAGGAGAGTTTAATTAAGCAGAGGCAAATCAGTGGGACAGGTAAGATGGGGTGAGGGGAATGACTGATTGTGAATGATGAGAGCAGAAGAGGTCATGTACAACTAGAGCCTTGTTAGTCAGAGAACGGACATTCCAGATGGCATAGGAGAAGGGAAGAGAAAAGTAAGGAAAGGAATGTGGATTACATTAGATAGGTTAACACTCTTAGCAGGGAGGCAGAGGCAGGGAGGCCCGATGTGTATATGAGCAGGTTCAAGATTATAAGAGATATCCCACACATCAGCAAACATAGAAGGAGACACAGAGATAGGTGTAGAGAGAGACAGAGATAGCTCTATGTAGAGAGAGAGGGACGTAGAGAGAATGAGACAGATAGGCGCAGAGAGAGGGGGCGCAGAGAGAGGAGGCGCCAAAAGAGGGGGCGCAGAGAGAGGGGGCACAGAGAATAGGATATTAAAGAGTGCTTTTCATTGAGCAGTGCAGAAATAGCTGCAATAGAGGTCTGTACAAATGGTGCAGTGTGTAGACACATGCAAAGGTAGGGGAAGGAAAGAGGAGAACATGTGGATAAAAGCAGGAGTGTGGAAGTTAGAGAAATTAGAAAAGTTTAACAGAGGAGTGAGGAAACAGCAAGCAGAAAGAACAAGAGAGAGGTTACATTGGGATGACGTTCTGTGGTAAAGAGAAAATGCTAGGAGAGAGCTTTCAAATATTAGAGGACATGAATTGAGGGAGCAAATGTATAAATCAAAACCTGAGGGGGAGGTATAGCACGAAAGCTTGCACAGCAGATTATAGTCTTAATGTTGCGTGTACCTGTCAGGGTATTCAAGAAGTTAAATTCTCACAAGTGCAGAGTTCATGATGAAATGCTGAATCTAGTCCCCCTCCAATTTAATTTTAATATAACTTTTCCATTCTTCATTACTGCAAAAAGCAAACAAAACAAAACCACATTGCATTACTATTTTCAAAATGGATTGAATGGCATATTCAACAGTGACTGTGTGATGCCAATATTCCCCACTCACTCGTAGTGAAGCACATATTGTACTAGTGTTGAAAGTAGGCCGGTAGAGTCAGGTACGCAGTACTGATAAAACAATAAGTGCCCGTCGTAAGTACCAGCTCCGCAACAGTGCGGGCATCACATTAGTGACGTGGATGAACATATATGGATAAGCCCATATTAAGGCATCACGTGACCAGAGCCGTCACTGACTGGGTATACGTAAAGACGCAGGGAGATGCAAGGAAAGGGAGGGAGAGAGACAGGGAGAAGATGTGAAACGGAGGAAGGCACGGATGGAGGGAGTTCTTCCGAGCTTCTGCGGGCCTCTCTCTTTCACTGGTGCATGCCGGGAGCTGGTCCCAACATCCACAAAGTGTGTGTGTATTATTGGTTGTATTTTATGGGGGTAGGAGGGTAGTGTGTATATTGTGTGTGTGGGAGTATTATATTGTGTGTAGAGGTGCAGAGGAGAGTACTAGATTGTGTATCTTGTGTAAGGGTGTTGTGTATATTGTGTTTGGAGCTATAATATTATTGGGGAGATTAGTATTGAGGAGGTATTATAGTGTGTATTGTGGGGAGTATTAGTGTGTGTATTGTTTGTGGGTGACAGATGCTGGGGGTATGCAGCAATCCCTGCACTGAGGTCCGAGGCGGCTCTGCATCGCTCGCACGCACTGTGGACGACCAAGCATGTGCCCATGATAATCATGGCCTTAGAGGGATGAGTGTGTCAGAGCCTAGAAGGGGTATATATATAATGGAGGAGGGAGGAGGAAGGAGGAGGAGGGAGGAGGAGATGATAGCATTGTAAAAGTTAACAAGATAGTTAGTTTAAGCAGAAAGTGAGGAGAGGTTAGAGATAAGGGTAGATGTCAGAGGAGAGAGTTCAATTAAGCTGAGGTATCGAGTAGGACAGGGGTGAGGGGAATGAGAGGTGGTGGATGAGAGCAGAAGAGGTCATGTACAAATAGACCTTGTTAGTCAGAGAGCAGTCATTCCAGAGGGCACGTGAGAAGTGAAGAGTAAAGTGAGACATGGAATGTGGATTACATTAGATGGGTTAATACGCTTAGCAGGGAGGTGGAGAGAGAGAGGCAAGAGGCAGAGAGTGGTGCAGGGGTTGAGGAAGAGATGTTGCATGTACCTTATCAGAACATTAAAGAACATCAATTCACACTGGTGCAGAGTTGATGATGAATCCAGTTCACCTCCAATTCAATTTTAACAGAAATGTTTCATTCTTCATTACTGAAAAAAAAGAAAAGTAAAAAACATTTCATTACTATTTTCAAAATGGATTGAATTCCCCCAACAATGACTATGTGTTACCAATATATCCCTCTCAGTCCCACTGCAGCATATACTGTACCAGTGTGAAAGTAGGAAGGTACACAGTACCGGTAAAACAATACGTGCCGGTACTATGCACCATATGAATTATAAGGGGATGTAAATCTCCCAGTCTCTCTCCATATCCGCAACAGAGCGGGCTCCGGTCAGTGGCATGGATGCCCATATATGGGTATGCTCATATTTGGGCATCCCATGTCACTGACCGGAGCCGGCTCTGAGTATAGGGATATATGCGGAGACGCAGAGGTGCAAGGAAATGGGAGGAGGCACGGTGAGAAACAGGGAGAGACCACAGGAAGATAGAGGGCAACAACTTCCACAAGGTACTTGTATGGGTATAATTGTTTGTATTTTGTGCAGAGGGGGTAATTTCAGATAAAATACAATTCTCCACCCTCTACGAAACAATTCCACTTTGTTCAGTAAGCCAGAAAGTCTTGGTCCCATGTGGACTGAATTTAATGCAAATAAGGTCCTTAATACACAAGTAAAGAATAAAGTTACTTATTCTCTACTGTAAGAAGTGCCACATTGCCCACTATTTGGGTCCTGTGCCCAGATTGTGACCATGCATGGCAGAGGTGAGATTCCCCCAACTCCAATTTGCTACACTCTCCAAGAGAGATAATTGTGATCAGAGGTGGAACTAGGGGAGGGTGTGAGCAGGGTCACTGCCCAGGGAGTAACCTGACTGGGGGCACGGAAATCTCATTTAGTGCATATGTTGCGGCACTGCATTGATTGACCGGTCAATCTGCACTGCTGCCTGTCACAGTGACATCCTGATCGGGCACTGTGATCAGCTATAGCACTGACCCAGGTGAGATAGTTCAGCACTTTACAAGGAGGGAACAGATGTTGTGGGTGACAGATGCTGGAGGTAGGCCAAGACTGTTGGCCAGAGTAACGTGGAGACTTACTGCACTCTGCATGCCCATCCTCTCCCTGACATCAGGGGAAGGAAGTGGCCCTGGGGTGTGTGTAGGTATGCCAGATGTCAGTGTATGCATAAGTAAGTATGCCTGTGTAGTGGGAGGTGTAGGGGCGTTAAGCTGGAGGACTTAAAACAGGCACAAAAGCACATAGATACCTCTGATTATACCGCACCAAATGCTGATAATATCATGCTGTAGCTGCACTTTACAGAAGATGATGCAGATGTCATCATTGGTTGGTGGGTTCATTAAATCAATCCATCATATCATAACCACACTGTGCATATGATGTACTGAATCAGTAACACCAGGAAGACATCTCCATGTTAGGAGTAGAGTTGAAGTTAACAGAATATGTCCAGCACTGTGGTGTGTAGCCCATAAATAATAATTGTGCACATTACCAGAACAACATACTGTCAACTGCAAGATCATTTTGCTGCTTGTAGCGTATGCTCATCCTGTACAGTGTTGTAGTAGATCCGTCTCTTCAGTGTTCACTGCAACAAAAGTAAGACATTGCATTAATATTACAGACGTTTGGGGGCTGAAATCTCACTTCGCTGCGGACAATTTCCCTTTGCATAAGATTCTTGTGATTATGTCAATGATGATCAATAACTGCATCATAACACAGCCGCTCTATACAGAAGATGTACTTGCTCTCAATGGTCATGGAGGTAATACGTCACACAATGTACAGATATAGCAAGGATTATTTCTCCCACTGGTGCATTATGGCATTATGATGGGAAATGTTGTGAGATTCTGCATTATCAGCATCACTGAATCTTTTGGAAATTAAGTGATATTCTATGTTTTAATGCAATATTATGGATGATCAGCCGGTAAAATAATAATAGCTTGCTGTATCTGTAGCCATGCTCTACCCATGATGTGCTGAACCAATGACTGCAGAGAGATTCAGAGTGGTAAACATGACTGGAACGCATCTCTGAATAATGGGCAGCAAAGCAGTGCAGAATAGGAGGTGAAAGTATTTAAAATGGAAGATCCTTAGCAGCTGTGTGGGGAGTAGACAGTACAGACTGACCAAGTAAATGGTAAAAGGAGTAACTTCAACATTACTTGGCTTTGTTCTCCACATTGAAGCTTTCCTCCTCTTTAAATCACTAATACTGATGCCATGTGTAACCTGTACTGAGAGTTATATAATCTACTGGCCTAGATGAAACCATATGATGCAAACAGGATCCATCCCACTCCAGATTCATAGAATTGAACCACCTCAACCTTTCATAACAATCACATAGAACTGCAGCTGTGCGCTACTGCACATGTTCTTGTTATGAATGGTAGTAGATGTGGTCCTTGGGTCTTTACTTCATACTGTAGCCACCCTCTACTCATGATGTATTGAATCAACGAAAACTTGCATGGTTCAGATCACAGGAAGGGGTAGAGTAGAGATGAAAATATTCAATGTGAAACCCGTAGCAGCCGGATTGTGTGGAGTCAATAAAACGACAAATACTAAATGGTAAATGAGAAATATACACATTGCTTATCTGTCTCTGTGTAGTAATTTTCCTTCTCTTCAACTGTCCTTCAAATTTTCTCTTTTGCAAGAAAAGGTACACATGGCTTCAATATTCACTTCTGTTCTGCAGTCATCCCTCCTGAAATAAAAGTTAAGCATTGCATTGTTATTATGATAATACATACAATAAACCTTGCTCCAAACCATTTGATGCAAAGCAAATCCACCTCCCACCCACAGCTGTGCTCCTTCTAGAGCATGCATGTCAAACTCCAGTCCTCGAGGGTCCCAAACAGGCCAGGTTTTCAGTAGGGATATCCTGAAAACCTGGCCTGTTTGCTGCCCTCGAGGACTGGAGTTTGACATCCTTGTTCTTGAGCTTCTACCACGCAAGTCATCCATGTGAGTGACACTGTACTGCAGTCCTGGTCTGCACACAATCTACTGAATCAATGACATCACACTGTAAAGGCAATCTACAAGATGTATTAGTTGTCCACACTTCCGAAATGTTACTTTTATGTCCAAATCACTTATTCCCATGACCTGATATTTGTATTTGTTATTTATAGGATTGTCACAAAGAGTTGATGAGGTCACCAAATGATAGTATGTAGAGAGAAAGAGAGATCTCAGAACAGAGCCCTGATGTATACCCACAGACAGATCAATAGAAGACGAAGACATGTTAGCAACAGAGATGGAGAATGTGTGACAGGAAAGTTATGATGAAAACCAGGATAGAACTGTGTTACGGATACCAAGAGAGAGTTTAGAATATGAAGGAGGAGAGTGATTGAGAGCATCAAACGCAGCAGATAGATCAAGTAGGATTAGTAGGGAAAAGTGACCTTGGGAATTTGCTTTAAGCACAGTCTGTAGAACGAGCTGTACGAAAGGCAGGTTGTAAAGGA
Organism: Ascaphus truei; assembly: GCF_040206685.1. Classification (NCBI taxonomy): domain Eukaryota; kingdom Metazoa; phylum Chordata; class Amphibia; order Anura; family Ascaphidae; genus Ascaphus; species Ascaphus truei. Next base: position 48,538 of record NW_027457242.1, on the reverse strand, counting down.
TCCAGGAGGGAATGTGATTTAAGAATGTTGACATTCTAGCAATTAGGAGACAAACAGCAGGAGGGATACAGGGCGGTAGTTAGTAAGGCACATAGGGTGTAGGTTGTTTCTGAGAAAAGGGTGACCACTACAGGCTTAAAGTAAGAGGGTAAAGAGCCAGAGAATAGGGAGGAATTGAAGATGTGGGTGAGAGTGGGGACTAAGAGATGCAGTAAGGTGTGAGGGGATACGATCTAGAGGGCATGTGGTAGAGGGAGAAGAGAAGATGATTAGCTTCCAGCTCTGTAAGAGAAGAAAAGGAGTCAAATGCAGAAGGAGAATTAGGTAGAAGGAGAGAAGGGGGAAGGGACAGAAGGAATCTCCTTGTGGGTGGCATCCACCTTGCCTCTGAAGTAGTCAAATGCTTGAGGAGAAGTGAAGGAAGGATGGCAAGTGTGAGGAGAAGGTTAGTGGAGGGAGTCAAATACAGGGAAAAAAAGACAGCGTAAATTAAATTTGAGTGTTGATGAATGTGAAAAAAAAGTAGTGTGGTTTGGCCCCAGAGAGCAGCTTTATACAGGACTGGAGACATTTTTACTGTAGAAAAATCAAATATCAATTGTGTGATTTCCTTCATAGGCATTAAGAACAGCGAGTGGAAGTGTGATGAACATGTTTGGGAATTTAGCCAAGGGTGTGGGCTAGAGGGACAAGTGTGTCAGAGCCTAGAGGGGGCATATAGATAGGAGGATAGCATTGTAAGAGTTAATAAGATTGTTAGTTTAAGCGGAAAGAGAGAGAGAGCAGAGAGGTTAGAGTAGATGTCAGAGGAGAGTTTAATTAAGCAGAGGCAAATCAGTGGGACAGGTAAGATGGGGTGAGGGGAATGACTGATTGTGAATGATGAGAGCAGAAGAGGTCATGTACAACTAGAGCCTTGTTAGTCAGAGAACGGACATTCCAGATGGCATAGGAGAAGGGAAGAGAAAAGTAAGGAAAGGAATGTGGATTACATTAGATAGGTTAACACTCTTAGCAGGGAGGCAGAGGCAGGGAGGCCCGATGTGTATATGAGCAGGTTCAAGATTATAAGAGATATCCCACACATCAGCAAACATAGAAGGAGACACAGAGATAGGTGTAGAGAGAGACAGAGATAGCTCTATGTAGAGAGAGAGGGACGTAGAGAGAATGAGACAGATAGGCGCAGAGAGAGGGGGCGCAGAGAGAGGAGGCGCCAAAAGAGGGGGCGCAGAGAGAGGGGGCACAGAGAATAGGATATTAAAGAGTGCTTTTCATTGAGCAGTGCAGAAATAGCTGCAATAGAGGTCTGTACAAATGGTGCAGTGTGTAGACACATGCAAAGGTAGGGGAAGGAAAGAGGAGAACATGTGGATAAAAGCAGGAGTGTGGAAGTTAGAGAAATTAGAAAAGTTTAACAGAGGAGTGAGGAAACAGCAAGCAGAAAGAACAAGAGAGAGGTTACATTGGGATGACGTTCTGTGGTAAAGAGAAAATGCTAGGAGAGAGCTTTCAAATATTAGAGGACATGAATTGAGGGAGCAAATGTATAAATCAAAACCTGAGGGGGAGGTATAGCACGAAAGCTTGCACAGCAGATTATAGTCTTAATGTTGCGTGTACCTGTCAGGGTATTCAAGAAGTTAAATTCTCACAAGTGCAGAGTTCATGATGAAATGCTGAATCTAGTCCCCCTCCAATTTAATTTTAATATAACTTTTCCATTCTTCATTACTGCAAAAAGCAAACAAAACAAAACCACATTGCATTACTATTTTCAAAATGGATTGAATGGCATATTCAACAGTGACTGTGTGATGCCAATAGTCCCCACTCACTCGTAGTGAAGCACATATTGTACTAGTGTTGAAAGTAGGCCGGTAGAGTCAGGTACGCAGTACTGATAAAACAATAAGTGCCCGTCGTAAGTACCAGCTCCGCAACAGTGCGGGCATCACATTAGTGACGTGGATGAACATATATGGATAAGCCCATATTAAGGCATCACGTGACCAGAGCCGTCACTGACTGGGTATACGTAAAGACGCAGGGAGATGCAAGGAAAGGGAGGGAGAGAGAGAGACAGGGAGAAGATGTGAAACGGAGGAAGGCACAGATGGAGAGAGGGAGTTCTTCCGAGCTTCTGCGGGCCTCTCTCTTTCACTGGTGCATGCTGGGAGCTGGTCCCAACATCCACAAAGTATGTGTGTATTATTGGTTGTATTTTATGGGGGTAGGAGGGTAGTGTGTATATTGTGTGTGTGGGAGTATTATATTGTGTGTAGAGGTGCAGAGGAGAGTACTAGATTGTGTATCTTGTGTAAGGGTGTTGTGTATATTGTGTTTGGAGCTATAATATTATTGGGGAGATTAGTATTGAGGAGGTATTATAGTGTGTATTGTGGGGAGTATTAGTGTGTGTATTGTTTGTGGGTGACAGATGCTGGGGGTATGCAGCAATCCCTGCACTGAGGTCCGAGGCGGCTCTGCATCGCTCGCACACACTGTGGACGACCAAGCATGTGCCCATGATAATCATGGCCTTAGAGGGATGAGTGTGTCAGAGCCTAGAAGGGGCATATATATGATGGAGGAGGGAGGAGGAGGGAGGAGATGATAGCATTGTAAAAGTTAACAAGATAGTTAGTTTAAGCAGAAAGTGAGGAGAGGTTAGAGATAAGGGTAGATGTCAGAGGAGAGAGTTCAATGAAGCTGAGGTATCGAGTAGGACAGGGGTGAGGGGAATGAGAGGTGGTGGATGATGAGAGCAGAAGAGGTCATGTACAAATAGACCTTGTTAGTCAGAGAGCAGTCATTCCAGAGGGCACGTGAGAAGTGAAGAGTAAAGTGAGACATGGAATGTGGATTACATTAGATGGGTTAATACGCTTAGCAGGGAGGTGGAGAGAGAGAGGCAAGAGGCAGAGAGTGGTGCAGGGGTTGAGGAAGAGATGTTGCATGTACCTTATCAGAACATTAAAGAACATCAATTCACACTGGTGCAGAGTTGATGATGAATCCAGTTCACCTCCAATTCAATTTTAACAGAAATGTTTCATTCTTCATTACTGAAAAAAAAGAAAAGTAAAAAACATTTCATTACTATTTTCAAAATGGATTGAATTCCCCCAACAATGACTATGTGTTACCAATATATCCCTCTCAGTCCCACTGCAGCATATACTGTACCAGTGTGAAAGTAGGAAGGTACACAGTACCGGTAAAACAATACGTGCCGGTACTATGCACCATATGAATTATAAGGGGATGTAAATCTCCCAGTCTCTCTCCATATCCGCAACAGAGCGGGCTCCGGTCAGTGGCATGGATGCCCATATATGGGTATGCTCATATTTGGGCATCCCATGTCACTGACCGGAGCCGGCTCTGAGTATAGGGATATATGCGGAGACGCAGAGGTGCAAGGAAATGGGAGGAGGCACGGTGAGAAACAGGGAGAGACCACAGGAAGATAGAGGGCAACAACTTCCACAAGGTACTTGTATGGGTATAATTGTTTGTATTTTGTGCAGAGGGGGTAATTTCAGATAAAATACAATTCTCCACCCTCTACGAAACAATTCCACTTTGTTCAGTAAGCCAGAAAGTCTTGGTCCCATGTGGACTGAATTTAATGCAAATAAGGTCCTTAATACACAAGTAAAGAATAAAGTTACTTATTCTCTACTGTAAGAAGTGCCACATTGCCCACTATTTGGGTCCTGTGCCCAGATTGTGACCATGCATGGCAGAGGTGAGATTCCCCCAACTCCAATTTGCTACACTCTCCAAGAGAGATAATTGTGATCAGAGGTGGAACTAGGGGAGGGTGTGAGCAGGGTCACTGCCCAGGGAGTAACCTGACTGGGGGCACGGAAATCTCATTTAGTGCATATGTTGCGGCACTGCATTGATTGACCGGTCAATCTGCACTGCTGCCTGTCACAGTGACATCCTGATCGGGCACTGTGATCACCTATAGCACTGACCCAGGTGAGATAGTTCAGCACTTTACAAGGAGGGAACAGATGTTGTGGGTGACAGATGCTGGAGGTAGGCCAAGACTGTTGGCCAGAGTAACGTGGAGACTTACTGCACTCTGCATGCCCATCCTCTCCCTGACATCAGGGGAAGGAAGTGGCCCTGGGGTGTGTGTAGGTATGCCAGATGTCAGTGTATGCATAAGTAAGTATGCCTGTGTAGTGGGAGGTGTAGGGGCGTTAAGCTGGAGGACTTAAAACAGGCACAAAAGCACATAGATACCTCTGATTATACCGCACCAAATGCTGATAATATCATGCTGTAGCTGCACTTTACAGAAGATGATGCAGATGTCATCATTGGTTGGTGGGTTCATTAAATCAATCCATCATATCATAACCACACTGTGCATATGATGTACTGAATCAGTAACACCAGGAAGACATCTCCATGTTAGGAGTAGAGTTGAAGTTAACAGAATATGTCCAGCACTGTGGTGTGTAGCCCATAAATAATAATTGTGCACATTACCAGAACAACATACTGTCAACTGCAAGATCATTTTGCTGCTTGTAGCGTATGCTCATCCTGTACAGTGTTGTAGTAGATCCGTCTCTTCAGTGTTCACTGCAACAAAAGTAAGACATTGCATTAATATTACAGACGTTTGGGGGCTGAAATCTCACTTCGCTGCGGACAATTTCCCTTTGCATAAGATTCTTGTGATTATGTCAATGATGATCAATAACTGCATCATAACACAGCCGCTCTATACAGAAGATGTACTTGCTCTCATTGGTCATGGAGGTAATACGTCACACAATGTACAGATATAGCAAGGATTATTTCTCCCACTTGTGCATTATGGCATTATGATGGGAAATGTTGTGAGATTCTGCATTATCAGCATCACTGAATCTTTTGGAAATTAAGTGATATTCTATGTTTTAATGCAATATTATGGATGATCAGCCGGTAAAATAATAATAGCTTGCTGCATCTGTAGCCATGCTCTACCCATGATGTGCTGAACCAATGACTGCAGAGAGATTCAGAGTGCTAAACATGACTGGAACGCATCTCTGAATAATGGGCAGCAAAGCAGTGCAGAATAGGAGGTGAAAGTATTTAAAATGGAAGATCCTTAGCAGCTGTGTGGAGAGTAGACAGTACAGACTGACCAAGTAAATGGTAAAAGGAGTAACTTCAACATTACTTGGCTTTGTTCTCCACATTGAAGCTTTCCTCCTCTTTAAATCACTAATACTGATGCCATGTGTAACCTGTACTGAGAGTTATATAATCTACTGGCCTAGATGAAACCATATGATGCAAACAGGATCCATCCCACTCCAGATTCATAGAATTGAACCACCTCAACCTTTCATAACAATCACATAGAACTGCAGCTGTGCGCTACTGCACATGTTCTTGTTATGAATGGTAGTAGATGTGGTCCTTGGGTCTTTACTTCATACTGTAGCCACCCTCTACTCATGATGTATTGAATCAACGAAAACTTGCATGGTTCAGATCACAGGAAGGGGTAGAGTAGAGATGAAAATATTCAATGTGAAACCCGTAGCAGCCGGATTGTGTGGAGTCAATAAAACGACAAATACTAAATGGTAAATGAGAAATATACACATTGCTTATCTGTCTCTGTGTAGTAATTTTCCTTCTCTTCAACTGTCCTTCAAATTTTCTCTTTTGCAAGAAAAGGAACACATGGCTTCAATATTCACTTCTGTTCTGCAGTCATCCCTCCTGAAATAAAAGTTAAGCATTGCATTGTTATTATGATAATACATACAATAAACCTTGCTCCAAACCATTTGATGCAAAGCAAATCCACCTCCCACCCACAGCTGTGCTCCTTCTAGAGCATGCATGTCAAACTCCAGTCCTCGAGGGTCCCAAACAGGCCAGGTTTTCAGTAGGGATATCCTGAAAACCTGGCCTGTTTGCTGCCCTCAAGGACTGGAGTTTGACATCCTTGTTCTTGAGCTTCTACCACGCAAGTCATCCATGTGAGTGACACTGTACTGCAGTCCTGGTCTGCACACAATCTACTGAATCAATGACATCACACTGTAAAGGCAATCTACAAGATGTATTAGTTGTCCACACTTCCGAAATGTTACTTTTATGTCCAAATCACTTATTCCCATGACCTGATATTTGTATTTGTTATTTATAGGATTGTCACAAAGAGTTGATGAGGTCACCAAATGATAGTATGTAGAGAGAAAGAGAGATCTCAGAACAGAGCCCTGATGTATACCCACAGACAGATCAATAGAAGACGAAGACATGTTAGCAACAGAGATGGAGAATGTGTGACAGGAAAGTTATGATGAAAACCAGGATAGAACTGTGTTACGGATACCAAGAGAGAGTTTAGAATATGAAGGAGGAGAGTGATTGAGAGCATCAAACGCAGCAGATAGATCAAGTAGGATTAGTAGGGAAAAGTGACCTTGGGAATTTGCTTTAAGCACAGTCTGTAGAACGAGCTGTACGAAAGGCAGGTTGTAAAGGATCCAGGAGGGAATGTGATTTAAGAATGTTGACATTCTAGCAATTAGGAGACAAACAGCAGGAGGGATACAGGGCGGTAGTTAGTAAGGCACATAGGGTGTAGGTTGTTTCTGAGAAAAGGGTGACCACTACAGGCTTAAAGTAAGAGGGTAAAGAGCCAGAGAATAGGGAGGAATTGAAGATGTGGGTGAGAGTGGGGACTAAGAGATGCAGTAAGGTGTGAGGGGATACGATCTAGAGGGCATGTGGTAGAGGGAGAAGAGAAGATGATTAGCTTCCAGCTCTGTAAGAGAAGAAAAGGAGTCAAATGCAGAAGGAGAATTAGGTAGAAGGAGAGAAGGGGGAAGGGACAGAAGGAATCTCCTTGTGGGTGGCATCCACCTTGCCTCTGAAGTAGTCAAATGCTTGAGGAGAAGTGAAGGAAGGATGGCAAGTGTGAGGAGAAGGTTAGTGGAGGGAGTCAAATACAGGGAAAAAAAGACAGCGTAAATTAAATTTGAGTGTTGATGAATGTGAAAAAAAAGTAGTGTGGTTTGGCCCCAGAGAGCAGCTTTATACAGGACTGGAGACATTTTTACTGTAGAAAAATCAAATATCAATTGTGTGATTTCCTTCATAGGCATTAAGAACAGCGAGTGGAAGTGTGATGAACATGTTTGGGAATTTAGCCAAGGGTGTGGGCTAGAGGGACAAGTGTGTCAGAGCCTAGAGGGGGCATATAGATAGGAGGATAGCATTGTAAGAGTTAATAAGATTGTTAGTTTAAGCGGAAAGAGAGAGAGAGCAGAGAGGTTAGAGTAGATGTCAGAGGAGAGTTTAATTAAGCAGAGGCAAATCAGTGGGACAGGTAAGATGGGGTGAGGGGAATGACTGATTGTGAATGATGAGAGCAGAAGAGGTCATGTACAACTAGAGCCTTGTTAGTCAGAGAACGGACATTCCAGATGGCATAGGAGAAGGGAAGAGAAAAGTAAGGAAAGGAACGTGGATTACATTAGATAGGTTAACACTCTTAGCAGGGAGGCAGAGGCAGGGAGGCCCGATGTGTATATGAGCAGGTTCAAGATTATAAGAGATATCCCACACATCAGCAAACATAGAAGGAGACACAGAGATAGGTGTAGAGAGAGACAGAGATAGCTCTATGTAGAGAGAGAGGGACGTAGAGAGAATGAGACAGATAGGCGCAGAGAGAGGGGGCGCAGAGAGAGGAGGCGCCAAAAGAGGGGGCGCAGAGAGAGGGGGCACAGAGAATAGGATATTAAAGAGTGCTTTTCATTGAGCAGTGCAGAAATAGCTGCAATAGAGGTCTGTACAAATGGTGCAGTGTGTAGACACATGCAAAGGTAGGGGAAGGAAAGAGGAGAACATGTGGATAAAAGCAGGAGTGTGGAAGTTAGAGAAATTAGAAAAGTTTAACAGAGGAGTGAGGAAACAGCAAGCAGAAAGAACAAGAGAGAGGTTACATTGGGATGACGTTCTGTGGTAAAGAGAAAATGCTAGGAGAGAGCTTTCAAATATTAGAGGACATGAATTGAGGGAGCAAATGTATAAATCAAAACCTGAGGGGGAGGTATAGCACGAAAGCTTGCACAGCAGATTATAGTCTTAATGTTGCGTGTACCTGTCAGGGTATTCAAGAAGTTAAATTCTCACAAGTGCAGAGTTCATGATGAAATGCTGAATCTAGTCCCCCTCCAATTTAATTTTAATATAACTTTTCCATTCTTCATTACTGCAAAAAGCAAACAAAACAAAACCACATTGCATTACTATTTTCAAAATGGATTGAATGGCATATTCAACAGTGACTGTGTGATGCCAATATTCCCCACTCACTCGTAGTGAAGCACATATTGTACTAGTGTTGAAAGTAGGCCGGTAGAGTCAGGTACGCAGTACTGATAAAACAATAAGTGCCCGTCGTAAGTACCAGCTCCGCAACAGTGCGGGCATCACATTAGTGACGTGGATGAACATATATGGATAAGCCCATATTAAGGCATCACGTGACCAGAGCCGTCACTGACTGGGTATACGTAAAGACGCAGGGAGATGCAAGGAAAGGGAGGGAGAGAGACAGGGAGAAGATGTGAAACGGAGGAAGGCACGGATGGAGGGAGTTCTTCCGAGCTTCTGCGGGCCTCTCTCTTTCACTGGTGCATGCCGGGAGCTGGTCCCAACATCCACAAAGTATGTGTGTATTATTGGTTGTATTTTATGGGGGTAGGAGGGTAGTGTGTATATTGTGTGTGTGGGAGTATTATATTGTGTGTAGAGGTGCAGAGGAGAGTACTAGATTGTGTATCTTGTGTAACGGTGTTGTGTATATTGTGTTTGGAGCTATAATATTATTGGGGAGATTAGTATTGAGGAGGTATTATAGTGTGTATTGTGGGGAGTATTAGTGTGTGTATTGTTTGTGGGTGACAGATGCTGGGGGTATGCAGCAATCCCTGCACTGAGGTCCGAGGCGGCTCTGCATCGCTCGCACACACTGTGGATGACCAAGCATGTGCCCATGATAATCATGGCCTTAGAGGGATGAGTGTGTCAGAGCCTAGAAGGGGCATATATATGATGGAGGAGGGAGGAGGAGGGAGGAGATGATAGCATTGTAAAAGTTAACAAGATAGTTAGTTTAAGCAGAAAGTGAGGAGAGGTTAGAGATAAGGGTAGATGTCAGAGGAGAGAGTTCAATTAAGCTGAGGTATCGAGTAGGACAGGGGTGAGGGGAATGAGAGGTGGTGGATGAGAGCAGAAGAGGTCATGTACAAATAGACCTTGTTAGTCAGAGAGCAGTCATTCCAGAGGGCACGTGAGAAGTGAAGAGTAAAGTGAGACATGGAATGTGGATTACATTAGATGGGTTAATACACTTAGCAGGGAGGTGGAGAGAGAGAGGCAAGAGGCAGAGAGTGGTGCAGGGGTTGAGGAAGAGATGTTGCATGTACCTTATCAGAACATTAAAGAACATCAATTCACACTGGTGCAGAGTTGATGATGAATCCAGTTCACCTCCAATTCAATTTTAACAGAAATGTTTCATTCTTCATTACTGAAAAAAAAGAAAAGTAAAAAACATTTCATTACTATTTTCAAAATGGATTGAATTCCCCCAACAATGACTATGTGTTACCAATATATCCCTCTCAGTCCCACTGCAGCATATACTGTACCAGTGTGAAAGTAGGAAGGTACACAGTACCGGTAAAACAATACGTGCCGGTACTATGCACCATATGAATTATAAGGGGATGTAAATCTCCCAGTCTCTCTCCATATCCGCAACAGAGCGGGCTCCGGTCAGTGGCATGGATGCCCATATATGGGTATGCTCATATTTGGGCATCCCATGTCACTGACCGGAGCCGGCTCTGAGTATAGGAATATATGCGGAGACGCAGAGGTGCAAGGAAATGGGAGGAGGCACGGTGAGAAACAGGGAGAGACCACAGGAAGATAGAGGGCAACAACTTCCACAAGGTACTTGTATGGGTATAATTGTTTGTATTTTGTACAGAGGGGGTAATTTCAGATAAAATACAATTCTCCACCCTCTACGAAACAATTCCACTTTGTTCAGTAAGCCAGAAAGTCTTGGTCCCATGTGGACTGAATTTAATGCAAATAAGGTCCTTAATACACAAGTAAAGAATAAAGTTACTTATTCTCTACTGTAAGAAGTGCCACATTGCCCACTATTTGGGTCCTGTGCCCAGATTGTGACCATGCATGGCAGAGGTGAGATTCCCCCAACTCCAATTTGCTACACTCTCCAAGAGAGATAATTGTGATCAGAGGTGGAACTAGGGGAGGGTGTGAGCAGGGTCACTGCCCAGGGAGTAACCTGACTGGGGGCACGGAAATCTCATTTAGTGCATATGTTGCGGCACTGCATTGATTGACCGGTCAATCTGCACTGCTGCCTGTCACAGTGACATCCTGATCGGGCACTGTGATCAGCTATAGCACTGACCCAGGTGAGATAGTTCAGCACTTTACAAGGAGGGAACAGATGTTGTGGGTGACAGATGCTGGAGGTAGGCCAAGACTGTTGGCCAGAGTAACGTGGAGACTTACTGCACTCTGCATGCCCATCCTCTCCCTGACATCAGGGGAAGGAAGTGGCCCTGGGGTGTGTGTAGGTATGCCAGATGTCAGTGTATGCATAAGTAAGTATGCCTGTGTAGTGGGAGGTGTAGGGGCGTTAAGCTGGAGGACTTAAAACAGGCACAAAAGCACATAGATACCTCTGATTATACCGCACCAAATGCTGATAATATCATGCTGTAGCTGCACTTTACAGAAGATGATGCAGATGTCATCATTGGTTGGTGGGTTCATTAAATCAATCCATCATATCATAACCACACTGTGCATATGATGTACTGAATCAGTAACACCAGGAAGACATCTCCATGTTAGGAGTAGAGTTGAAGTTAACAGAATATGTCCAGCACTGTGGTGTGTAGCCCATAAATAATAATTGTGCACATTACCAGAACAACATACTGTCAACTGCAAGATCATTTTGCTGCTTGTAGCGTATGCTCATCCTGTACAGTGTTGTAGTAGATCCGTCTCTTCAGTGTTCACTGCAACAAAAGTAAGACATTGCATTAATATTACAGACGTTTGGGGGCTGAAATCTCACTTCGCTGCCGACAATTTCCCTTTGCATAAGATTCTTGTGATTATGTCAATGATGATCAATAACTGCATCATAACACAGCCGCTCTATACAGAAGATGTACTTGCTCTCATTGGTCATGGAGGTAATACGTCACACAATGTACAGATATAGCAAGGATTATTTCTCCCACTTGTGCATTATGGCATTATGATGGGAAATGTTGTGAGATTCTGCATTATCAGCATCACTGAATCTTTTGGAAATTAAGTGATATTCTATGTTTTAATGCAATATTATGGATGATCAGCCGGTAAAATAATAATAGCTTGCTGCATCTGTAGCCATGCTCTACCCATGATGTGCTGAACCAATGACTGCAGAGAGATTCAGAGTGCTAAACATGACTGGAACGCATCTCTGAATAATGGGCAGCAAAGCAGTGCAGAATAGGAGGTGAAAGTATTTAAAATGGAAGATCCTTAGCAGCTGTGTGGAGAGTAGACAGTACAGACTGACCAAGTAAATGGTAAAAGGAGTAACTTCAACATTACTTGGCTTTGTTCTCCACATTGAAGCTTTCCTCCTCTTTAAATCACTAATACTGATGCCATGTGTAACCTGTACTGAGAGTTATATAATCTACTGGCCTAGATGAAACCATATGATGCAAACAGGATCCATCCCACTCCAGATTCATAGAATTGAACCACCTCAACCTTTCATAACAATCACATAGAACTGCAGCTGTGCGCTACTGCACATGTTCTTGTTATGAATGGTAGTAGATGTGGTCCTTGGGTCTTTACTTCATACTGTAGCCACCCTCTACTCATGATGTATTGAATCAACGAAAACTTGCATGGTTCAGATCACAGGAAGGGGTAGAGTAGAGATGAAAATATTCTATGTGAAACCCGTAGCAGCCGGATTGTGTGGAGTCAATAAAACGACAAATACTAAATGGTAAATGAGAAATATACACATTGCTTATCTGTCTCTGTGTAGTAATTTTCCTTCTCTTCAACTGTCCTTCAAATTTTCTCTTTTGCAAGAAAAGGAACACATGGCTTCAATATTCACTTCTGTTCTGCAGTCATCCCTCCTGAAATAAAAGTTAAGCATTGCATTGTTATTATGATAATACATACAATAAACCTTGCTCCAAACCATTTGATGCAAAGCAAATCCACCTCCCACCCACAGCTGTGCTCCTTCTAGAGCATGCATGTCAAACTCCAGTCCTCGAGGGTCCCAAACAGGCCAGGTTTTCAGTAGGGATATCCTGAAAACCTGGCCTGTTTGCTGCCCTCAAGGACTGGAGTTTGACATCCTTGTTCTTGAGCTTCTACCACGCAAGTCATCCATGTGAGTGACACTGTACTGCAGTCCTGGTCTGCACACAATCTACTGAATCAATGACATCACACTGTAAAGGCAATCTACAAGATGTATTAGTTGTCCACACTTCCGAAATGTTACTTTTATGTCCAAATCACTTATTCCCATGACCTGATATTTGTATTTGTTATTTATAGGATTGTCACAAAGAGTTGATGAGGTCACCAAATGATAGTATGTAGAGAGAAAGAGAGATCTCAGAACAGAGCCCTGATGTATACCCACAGACAGATCAATAGAAGACGAAGACATGTTAGCAACAGAGATGGAGAATGTGTGACAGGAAAGTTATGATGAAAACCAGGATAGAACTGTGTTACGGATACCAAGAGAGAGTTTAGAATATGAAGGAGGAGAGTGATTGAGAGCATCAAACGCAGCAGATAGATCAAGTAGGATTAGTAGGGAAAAGTGACCTTGGGAATTTGCTTTAAGCACAGTCTGTAGAACGAGCTGTACGAAAGGCAGGTTGTAAAGGATCCAGGAGGGAATGTGATTTAAGAATGTTGACATTCTAGCAATTAGGAGACAAACAGCAGGAGGGATACAGGGCGGTAGTTAGTAAGGCACATAGGGTGTAGGTTGTTTCTGAGAAAAGGGTGACCACTACAGGCTTAAAGTAAGAGGGTAAAGAGCCAGAGAATAGGGAGGAATTGAAGATGTGGGTGAGAGTGGGGACTAAGAGATGCAGTAAGGTGTGAGGGGATACGATCTAGAGGGCATGTGGTAGAGGGAGAAGAGAAGATGATTAGCTTCCAGCTCTGTAAGAGAAGAAAAGGAGTCAAATGCAGAAGGAGAATTAGGTAGAAGGAGAGAAGGGGGAAGGGACAGAAGGAATCTCCTTGTGGGTGGCATCCACCTTGCCTCTGAAGTAGTCAAATGCTTGAGGAGAAGTGAAGGAAGGATGGCAAGTGTGAGGAGAAGGTTAGTGGAGGGAGTCAAATACAGGGAAAAAAAGACAGCGTAAATTAAATTTGAGTGTTGATGAATGTGAAAAAAAAGTAGTGTGGTTTGGCCCCAGAGAGCAGCTTTATACAGGACTGGAGACATTTTTACTGTAGAAAAATCAAATATCAATTGTGTGATTTCCTTCATAGGCATTAAGAACAGCGAGTGGAAGTGTGATGAACATGTTTGGGAATTTAGCCAAGGGTGTGGGCTAGAGGGACAAGTGTGTCAGAGCCTAGAGGGGGCATATAGATAGGAGGATAGCATTGTAAGAGTTAATAAGATTGTTAGTTTAAGCGGAAAGAGAGAGAGAGCAGAGAGGTTAGAGTAGATGTCAGAGGAGAGTTTAATTAAGCAGAGGCAAATCAGTGGGACAGGTAAGATGGGGTGAGGGGAATGACTGATTGTGAATGATGAGAGCAGAAGAGGTCATGTACAACTAGAGCCTTGTTAGTCAGAGAACGGACATTCCAGATGGCATAGGAGAAGGGAAGAGAAAAGTAAGGAAAGGAATGTGGATTACATTAGATAGGTTAACACTCTTAGCAGGGAGGCAGAGGCAGGGAGGCCCGATGTGTATATGAGCAGGTTCAAGATTATAAGAGATATCCCACACATCAGCAAACATAGAAGGAGACACAGAGATAGGTGTAGAGAGAGACAGAGATAGCTCTATGTAGAGAGAGAGGGACGTAGAGAGAATGAGACAGATAGGCGCAGAGAGAGGGGGCGCAGAGAGAGGAGGCGCCAAAAGAGGGGGCGCAGAGAGAGGGGGCACAGAGAATAGGATATTAAAGAGTGCTTTTCATTGAGCAGTGCAGAAATAGCTGCAATAGAGGTCTGTACAAATGGTGCAGTGTGTAGACACATGCAAAGGTAGGGGAAGGAAAGAGGAGAACATGTGGATAAAAGCAGGAGTGTGGAAGTTAGAGAAATTAGAAAAGTTTAACAGAGGAGTGAGGAAACAGCAAGCAGAAAGAACAAGAGAGAGGTTACATTGGGATGACGTTCTGTGGTAAAGAGAAAATGCTAGGAGAGAGCTTTCAAATATTAGAGGACATGAATTGAGGGAGCAAATGTATAAATCAAAACCTGAGGGGGAGGTATAGCACGAAAGCTTGCACAGCAGATTATAGTCTTAATGTTGCGTGTACCTGTCAGGGTATTCAAGAAGTTAAATTCTCACAAGTGCAGAGTTCATGATGAAATGCTGAATCTAGTCCCCCTCCAATTTAATTTTAATATAACTTTTCCATTCTTCATTACTGCAAAAAGCAAACAAAACAAAACCACATTGCATTACTATTTTCAAAATGGATTGAATGGCATATTCAACAGTGACTGTGTGATGCCAATATTCCCCACTCACTCGTAGTGAAGCACATATTGTACTAGTGTTGAAAGTAGGCCGGTAGAGTCAGGTACGCAGTACTGATAAAACAATAAGTGCCCGTCGTAAGTACCAGCTCCGCAACAGTGCGGGCATCACATTAGTGACGTGGATGAACATATATGGATAAGCCCATATTAAGGCATCACGTGACCAGAGCCGTCACTGACTGGGTATACGTAAAGACGCAGGGAGATGCAAGGAAAGGGAGGGAGAGAGACAGGGAGAAGATGTGAAACGGAGGAAGGCACGGATGGAGGGAGTTCTTCCGAGCTTCTGCGGGCCTCTCTCTTTCACTGGTGCATGCCGGGAGCTGGTCCCAACATCCACAAAGTATGTGTGTATTATTGGTTGTATTTTATGGGGGTAGGAGGGTAGTGTGTATATTGTGTGTGTGGGAGTATTATATTGTGTGTAGAGGTGCAGAGGAGAGTACTAGATTGTGTATCTTGTGTAAGGGTGTTGTGTATATTGTGTTTGGAGCTATAATATTATTGGGGAGATTAGTATTGAGGAGGTATTATAGTGTGTATTGTGGGGAGTATTAGTGTGTGTATTGTTTGTGGGTGACAGATGCTGGGGGTATGCAGCAATCCCTGCACTGAGGTCCGAGGCGGCTCTGCATCGCTCGCACACACTGTGGATGACCAAGCATGTGCCCATGATAATCATGGCCTTAGAGGGATGAGTGGGTCAGAGCCTAGAAGGGGCATATATATGATGGAGGAGGGAGGAGGAGGAGGGAGGAGGAGGAGATGATAGCATTGTAAAAGTTAACAAGATAGTTAGTTTAAGCAGAAAGTGAGGAGAGGTTAGAGATAAGGGTAGATGTCAGAGGAGAGAGTTCAATTAAGCTGAGGTATCGAGTAGGACAGGGGTGAGGGGAATGAGAGGTGGTGGATGATGAGAGCAGAAGAGGTCATGTACAAATAGACCTTGTTAGTCAGAGAGCAGTCATTCCAGAGGGCACGTGAGAAGTGAAGAGTAAAGTGAGACATGGAATGTGGATTACATTAGATGGGTTAATACACTTAGCAGGGAGGTGGAGAGAGAGAGGCAAGAGGCAGAGAGTGGTGCAGGGGTTGAGGAAGAGATGTTGCATGTACCTTATCAGAACATTAAAGAACATCAATTCACACTGGTGCAGAGTTGATGATGAATCCAGTTCACCTCCAATTCAATTTTAACAGAAATGTTTCATTCTTCATTACTGAAAAAAAAGAAAAGTAAAAAACATTTCATTACTATTTTCAAAATGGATTGAATTCCCCCAACAATGACTATGTGTTACCAATATATCCCTCTCAGTCCCACTGCAGCATATACTGTACCAGTGTGAAAGTAGGAAGGTACACAGTACCGGTAAAACAATACGTGCCGGTACTATGCACCATATGAATTATAAGGGGATGTAAATCTCCCAGTCTCTCTCCATATCCGCAACAGAGCGGGCTCCGGTCAGTGGCATGGATGCCCATATATGGGTATGCTCATATTTGGGCATCCCATGTCACTGACCGGAGCCGGCTCTGAGTATAGGGATATATGCGGAGACGCAGAGGTGCAAGGAAATGGGAGGAGGCACGGTGAGAAACAGGGAGAGACCACAGGAAGATAGAGGGCAACAACTTCCACAAGGTACTTGTATGGGTATAATTGTTTGTATTTTGTGCAGAGGGGGTAATTTCAGATAAAATACAATTCTCCACCCTCTACGAAACAATTCCACTTTGTTCAGTAAGCCAGAAAGTCTTGGTCCCATGTGGACTGAATTTAATGCAAATAAGGTCCTTAATACACAAGTGAAGAATAAAGTTACTTATTCTCTACTGTAAGAAGTGCCACATTGCCCACTATTTGGGTCCTGTGCCCAGATTGTGACCATGCATGGCAGAGGTGAGATTCCCCCAACTCCAATTTGCTACACTCTCCAAGAGAGATAATTGTGATCAGAGGTGGAACTAGGGGAGGGTGTGAGCAGGGTCACTGCCCAGGGAGTAACCTGACTGGGGGCACGGAAATCTCATTTAGTGCATATGTTGCGGCACTGCATTGATTGACCGGTCAATCTGCACTGCTGCCTGTCACAGTGACATCCTGATCGGGCACTGTGATCAGCTATAGCACTGACCCAGGTGAGATAGTTCAGCACTTTACAAGGAGGGAACAGATGTTGTGGGTGACAGATGCTGGAGGTAGGCCAAGACTGTTGGCCAGAGTAACGTGGAGACTTACTGCACTCTGCATGCCCATCCTCTCCCTGACATCAGGGGAAGGAAGTGGCCCTGGGGTGTGTGTAGGTATGCCAGATGTCAGTGTATGCATAAGTAAGTATGCCTGTGTAGTGGGAGGTGTAGGGGCGTTAAGCTGGAGGACTTAAAACAGGCACAAAAGCACATAGATACCTCTGATTATACCGCACCAAATGCTGATAATATCATGCTGTAGCTGCACTTTACAGAAGATGATGCAGATGTCATCATTGGTTGGTGGGTTCATTAAATCAATCCATCATATCATAACCACACTGTGCATATGATGTACTGAATCAGTAACACCAGGAAGACATCTCCATGTTAGGAGTAGAGTTGAAGTTAACAGAATATGTCCAGCACTGTGGTGTGTAGCCCATAAATAATAATTGTGCACATTACCAGAACAACATACTGTCAACTGCAAGATCATTTTGCTGCTTGTAGCGTATGCTCATCCTGTACAGTGTTGTAGTAGATCCGTCTCTTCAGTGTTCACTGCAACAAAAGTAAGACATTGCATTAATATTACAGACGTTTGGGGGCTGAAATCTCACTTCGCTGCGGACAATTTCCCTTTGCATAAGATTCTTGTGATTATGTCAATGATGATCAATAACTGCATCATAACACAGCCGCTCTATACAGAAGATGTACTTGCTCTCATTGGTCATGGAGGTAATACGTCACACAATGTACAGATATAGCAAGGATTATTTCTCCCACTTGTGCATTATGGCATTATGATGGGAAATGTTGTGAGATTCTGCATTATCAGCATCACTGAATCTTTTGGAAATTAAGTGATATTCTATGTTTTAATGCAATATTATGGATGATCAGCCGGTAAAATAATAATAGCTTGCTGTATCTGTAGCCATGCTCTACCCATGATGTGCTGAACCAATGACTGCAGAGAGATTCAGAGTGGTAAACATGACTGGAACGCATCTCTGAATAATGGGCAGCAAAGCAGTGCAGAATAGGAGGTGAAAGTATTTAAAATGGAAGATCCTTAGCAGCTGTGTGGAGAGTAGACAGTACAGACTGACCAAGTAAATGGTAAAAGGAGTAACTTCAACATTACTTGGCTTTGTTCTCCACATTGAAGCTTTCCTCCTCTTTAAATCACTAATACTGATGCCATGTGTAACCTGTACTGAGAGTTATATAATCTACTGGCCTAGATGAAACCATATGATGCAAACAGGATCCATCCCACTCCAGATTCATAGAATTGAACCACCTCAACCTTTCATAACAATCACATAGAACTGCAGCTGTGCGCTACTGCACATGTTCTTGTTATGAATGGTAGTAGATGTGGTCCTTGGGTCTTTACTTCATACTGTAGCCACCCTCTACTCATGATGTATTGAATCAACGAAAACTTGCATGGTTCAGATCACAGGAAGGGGTAGAGTAGAGATGAAAATATTCAATGTGAAACCCGTAGCAGCCGGATTGTGTGGAGTCAATAAAACGACAAATACTAAATGGTAAATGAGAAATATACACATTGCTTATCTGTCTCTGTGTAGTAATTTTCCTTCTCTTCAACTGTCCTTCAAATTTTCTCTTTTGCAAGAAAAGGAACACATGGCTTCAATATTCACTTCTGTTCTGCAGTCATCCCTCCTGAAATAAAAGTTAAGCATTGCATTGTTATTATGATAATACATACAATAAACCTTGCTCCAAACCATTTGATGCAAAGCAAATCCACCTCCCACCCACAGCTGTGCTCCTTCTAGAGCATGCATGTCAAACTCCAGTCCTCGAGGGTCCCAAACAGGCCAGGTTTTCAGTAGGGATATCCTGAAAACCTGGCCTGTTTGCTGCCCTCGAGGACTGGAGTTTGACATCCTTGTTCTTGAGCTTCTACCACGCAAGTCATCCATGTGAGTGACACTGTACTGCAGTCCTGGTCTGCACACAATCTACTGAATCAATGACATCACACTGTAAAGGCAATCTACAAGATGTATTAGTTGTCCACACTTCCGAAATGTTACTTTTATGTCCAAATCACTTATTCCCATGACCTGATATTTGTATTTGTTATTTATAGGATTTTCACATGTATTACTACTGTGAAACGCTATATACATTAATAGTGCTATATAAATAAATACATACACATTTATATATAATAATAATAACAGCATGTTCTTTTAAAGCGCTGCTAGTTTTACGTAGCGCTATACAGAGACATTTTGCAGACACAAGTCCCTGCCCCATAGAGCTATAATCTATGACATTGGTGCCTGAGGCACAGAGGATATGAAGTGACTTGCCCAAGGTCACACACACACAAATATATATACATAAATATATACATATATATACACACACACACACACACACACACACACACACACACACACACATATGAAAACTAACACAGAAAAAAAGAATCCCCTGAATAGCACTCTAACATACACAAATTGTATCAATAAAGGTTTATTAATCACATACACATAAATGGTTAAAATGAGGAGCAGTGGTGACCTACAAAGCTGTTATAAACTGAACCTTAAGGTGTGGGGAAAAATGCTACACTGCAGTAATAAGTACAAAGTATGTAAATAAAGTGTAGAGGCAAGAAATATATGGAAATGAGAACACTCAGACCGGCCGGTCAAGTACTACCTAAGTTGAAGCCCCCTGTGTGAAGTGCTTGTATGAAACTAGTGTATAACTAACAAGCAAATGCTTGTCCGGGGGCTTAACATATAGACAGTTGATAGATGTATTTGAAGTTGCATATTCTGTGCCGTGGATTAATCAGTATACTGAAAGCAACTGAAGATGGTACAGTAGCTGTGATAGGTTGGCCTCATAGCTCCTCCTTCAATGGAGGAATCGCCTCACAGAGCACTTAAATCCATAAATGCCCAAAGAAAAAAATAAGCATGCAGTACTTAAAGTGAAAGTAAAATGAGAAATGAAATAAAATAAACACACACATTGAAAAATCACTCACCCGACTGAGAGCGCCTTCTACAGAGCGCTGTACCACTGCTCAGCTAGCAGCTAAAACTGTCTCATTTTCCCACCATTGAAGTTTACACATGTCCACGCCCCACTCTAACAAGACGCTGTGTACGGAAGCTCGCAGGAGACAAACTAGTGAGAGAAGGTGTAGCTGCTAGCCACACTCCACGAGGTGCATTGTGGGAAATGTAGTTCTTTGCCTGCTAGCTTCTCTGACTGGTTACTGATCACGTGATGTCACTAGGGGCGGGATTAGTGTGTTGCAATGTAACGGCCCGGCTGTATGATTGTCACAGAAGGGGGGAGCCTGAGAATGTCACGGATTTAATTACACATGTAATGATGTAATAACACAGCCATGAACTAAGCCAGTATACATATGGTCATGTGATATTTATAATGCATTTATTAACATTATTGTGTGGATTTGGGCTGAATTAAACTTGTATGGGATTGTCACTTTAATATCACAGAACCACTACTGTTTAACACTTATAATGACCTCCTGATTACAGATTATTAGGGACAGACTTAAAAAGGCCTGTGTAAATATTTATTATAGAGTGGCCTCTTTACTTTATAATATCAGGGAGTATCAGACAGGCCTGTGTTTATTTTTAATATACATTAGGGTGACCTGACTCCAGATTATTGGCCTTTCCCTCTGACAAATGCATATTTTCCTATACTGTGTTAATTTTGTTAGAACAAAATAAATATTCATGCGCTAAATGACAGTACCAGTGTGAGTCCCAATAAGAAGTAGTGAGGTAAAAAACCATGGTACCAGCAACATATGTAACTGATGGGGAGGGTGCTAAAATATATGGAGTGTGGCGTCCTGATTGCTAAATGAGGTGTATTATATCATAAGTGCATATAACAATATCCCTCATAGCAATCTATTAAGAACCAACAAGAACTAGGTAGCACAATAATCAGTGCTGCAGTTATAGCCTAATAATAAGTATATATATATATATATATATATATATATATATATATATATATATATATACTGCTGCGGCCAAGTTTATTCGAGCATTTGCCCGTTCTTGGCCGCAGCAGTAGCCTGGCGCGCGCCCGAGAGTGACGGGCGCGCGCCGAAGCAGCGGAAGAGCGCCCTCCGATCGGGGCGCTCTCCCTACCGCTGCCGGGTCCGCCGGGTCCCCCGGAACCCCCTGCCGCTGTCCCGCGATCGCGGGACACCAGGGCTCCCTCGGGGAGCCCCTGGACGCGCGTGCAGGGGGCGCACGCTCCCGAAGACGCGTGACCGCGCGTCTATGACGCGCGGCACGCCGAGGGGCGGCCACTAGCAAGCCGGGAAATCTCCCGGCTTGCGGTACCGGCCACACTCGAATAAAGTGTGTCGGTACTATATATATATAATATATATATGTAACCCATATTCCCCCACCCAATCGCAGATAGGGTGCATGTGAGGGGAGCTATATGTATTACCCAGTGTGGTGCTTTACCTGTGAGGCTCACAGGAGGCCTGAGCCTCCGCCAATGAGAGCCTGGGGTGTATCCTCCTGAACAATACTATATGGTGCAGCGCCTCCACCTGTGATGGCTCCAAGCAGAGCGGGAGTTGTTCCTCACAGGACAATAATATAATATCACGCACACAGCATATAAAAGAACAGTGACTTTTCTAACAGTAACATAACTATGCATGTCATACATTAAGTGTCTCTCTTCTAGGAGACACAGTAACTCACGTGTCTCGCAGGATGCAACCCCTCACCGTGTACCCACACCATGTCCAACTCCCCACACCACAACCCCACCCCCAAAATAAGGTATGTGTGTGTGTGACTGCACAGCCACTATGTACTGATTTATAGTTGGTGCACTTATGGATGTTACCTGCCGAGCGCTCCAGCGCTAGGACCTGCAAACAGACTTCGCAAAGGATCCGACGGTGAAGATACGTCAGGGTTACCTTCCAGGGCGATCCCACCCGGTTGGTTGCTGCTGTGCTTGAAGAGGTCTGATCCTAAACCTCTGTAATGGTGCTGCGACAGTCTCTGCTTCCTTCACTTCTCTCTCTCTCTAAAGTGACAGGTTCCTGTACTAGGGCCTGTCCCTGTGACCACCCACCCTCACTAGTGGGAAGTCAGGGCCTCAACTCTAGCCTGGGGATTTCTGGCCTAGGGCAGAATCTCGCAGCTCTCTGCCCACCTTCTTTCCCCCTTTGTCCCCTAAGTCTCACTCACTCATGTGCTTCCCAGTCTGCTTCCTGACTGCACAAAACAATGTATCAAATTCCCTGCTGCAGAGAATCTGCAAGTCTCAGTGGCTGGTTGGTTGCAGGTGACAGGGAACATAGGGCATTCACCAGAGGCTGCTGGGGGATGTAGTCCACTCAGAACCTCTTTCCTATGGGGACTGTGTGCGCGGTCTCTACTGCACCTGTGCAAAGCTGTAGTGGCCACCGCTACACATAACTGCACCTGCGCAACCTACCAGATCTCCTGTACACTTGTAATGGCCACCACTACCCTTGCCAACCTCTGCGTATTGCGCGAACCTCGCACCAAACACAACATGGCCGCTGTGGCTATCTGCGCATGCTTGAGCATCAGGGCCCCCGACGGCGCCGGCACAGATAGCGGCGCCAACTGGGAAAAGTCGCCATCCCCTTCCCCCACTGCCACAGGGGTAAGGCAAGGGGCAAAGGAACATCAGGGAAGCCGGGAGTGGCCCCCTTACATATATATATAGCCATAAAACACATCCACACCAGGGGAAGGAACAGCACAGATAACATTCCAAGAGACACTGTTTTTAAGTTTACCTTTTGCTTCATTCATTGTAACATCGCCGGAAGAAGAGATCAGTGTATCTCGAAAGCTCGCACAAATAAAAGCATTTCGTTAGCCACAGAACGGTATCATCGATTTATTTTTTTGATTATTGAAGCTCGGCTAACACGGTACTGATACCTCTACATATATATATATATATATATATATATATTGTGGTTGACAAATCACCCAAAAATCTACTCGCTGAACAAAAAAATCTACTCATCACCTAGCCCCGCCCCAGGCCCGCTTTAAAAAAAATTGAATAAATTCCTAGTAAGAACAACATTCGTTTTTGACATGTTTATTTATTGTATTACATTATACTACAATTAGTCCTTGTTAAGAGTGTGTGTGTGACACAGAGAGAGTGTGCGTGTGTGTGTGACACAGAGAGTGTGTGAGACACAGAGAGTGTGTGAGACACAGAGAGTGTGTGAGATAGGGTGAGGCAGAGGGTGACAGGGTGAGGCAGAGGGTGACAGGGTGAGGCAGAGGGTGACAGGGTGAGACAGAGAATGACAGGGTGATACCGAGAGATACAGAGGTTGACAGGGAGAAAATGGGTGACATGGTGTGACACAGGGTGACAGGGTGAGACAGAGGGTGACAGGGTGAGACAGAGGGTGACAGGGGGAAACAGAGGGTGACAGAAAGTGAGACAGAGGGTGACAGAAAGTGAGACAGAGGGCGACAGAAAGTGAGACAGAGGGAAACAGGGTGGGTGACACACACACACACACACACACACACACACACACACACACACACACACACACACACACACACACACACTCTCCCTCTTACACACACACTCTCTCTCTCCCTCTCACACACACACACACACACAGACAGACATCAAACCCCTCCCCTCTGCGAGAGCGAGGGTCCGCCCTCACAAATTCCTCTATGCCTCTTATCAGCGGTGCAGACAGGAGATGAAATACAGCAGTGACCGCACGACCCTTCTTTTGGCGATGTTTACATATATATACTGGTAATAGTAAAAAGCAGAACAAATAATATAAAAAGGCAATTGCTTGCTTGGGAAGTAGCTTCTGCTGGGCCCAATTTGAGGAATCCCTTGTCAGTAGGGCCGCCAGCAGAAATCTTGGGGCCCAGGACAAATGCAAGGATCAGGCCCCCCTTCCTACCCCATAGCACACCTACCATGACATTTTTTTTAGGGCACAACTTTTACTCAAATGGTAGTGTTGCAAGGCCTATTTCACACCTCGCAAACCCCCCCATTTTACACTTTGTAGGCCCTCTCTATTTCCCTCCCTTTTCCCATGTATTTTTCTTCCCTCTGTCTCACCTCTCACTCTCCCCCGCCATCAATTACCCAACTCTCCCTCTAAACCTACCCCCCCTCACATGTATTTCTTACCCCTACTCCCTCTTTTCCTCACTCTCTCTCCCCCTCTCTCCTCTCACCCTTCCATCAATTACAACACTCTGACTCAATTCCCTCTCCCTCACATAATTCCACCCACAAAATATATGCCAAAAAAAAACCACCCCAATGCAAAAAAATTCCCACCCCCAAATACATACAAAAAAATCTGCAACCCCCAAATTCACACAACCACCCACCTCCCCAATGCACATAAAACCCCTCCAATTCATATAAAAAAAGCCCCAAGACATATATAGAAGCCCCCACTCCCTCGCAATACGTTTAAAAACATATGACTACTTCCTGTATCAGGAAAGGGATTCCCTGGGCCCGCAGTAGCTGGTCTCCAAACAGCTGACAAAGCTCTGTGATCATACAGGATGCCTCTGCACAGCCTAGGAGTGCTGCAGCTAAGGCAACGGGTTCTAGCTCATGCTAGCTGGTGCCAAATGCTCCAACACTAACTCGTAATGCATTTCGCCACTAGGTGACTTCATCTGAGATACCCCAGATGGGGAACAGCCCCCAATTTATACACTGGGAGTGCAATGTCTATAGATGGTGATTGGTGCAAATAAATTCAGTGGTATAACACTATATGACCTAAGTTTACCTCCTCCCAGCATGTGAAATGGGTAGACTGTCAGCTCCTGGGGTAAAAGATATTTTAAATAAATATAATAAAATAAATAATGGCATAAAATTGACATGAATAAAAATACATATGAATGAGCTCAAACATCCTCAGCTAGGGAAAACTCAACAATAACATTTTAAGAGAGGTATTATTTGGTCCTTGACACTTTGATGCCCATTTATTAAACATACAGGAATAATAATAAACATAAAAGTGCAAGTAATTATGGGTATGAATATATTTTTTAAAAGCCATAATGAGAAAAAAACTTAATGGTTAAAAGTATTTTTCTTTTTTTCACCCAAGTGTTTTCATTATAGCACTTATAGTGCTAGTGAAATCCATATAGGAACTAAAGTTAAAATAATTTCAACCTGTTCCAGGCTTTGGGCCTAGAAAATCTAATCACCCCTTCACATAACAAAAGTGGGAAAAGTTCATAATGCTCCACCTACTTAGAGAATATTAGGGGATCTTATGAAGATATATATATATATATATAGATATATTTGCTGGCTGTTTTGTTCAATAAATGGTTCATTAAGCATAATATAATCTCAAATTCTAATTTTAATTTTATTAGATTGTATCGGTGTCCCTGTATTCAACAGTTTTTGTATGCTTGCAATACCTATTACTTAATGGGCATGCATTTTAAATGACTCTTCAGATTTACATAGGAACCGCTGTACATCTCTGACTATAGTGCTCTTGAGCCCTTGATATCCCCTTATCAGAATATTGCTTGATTCGGTTTATCACCTTCCTGATAGCTACTGAAAGGACTACAAATCCCTTGACATTAGTGCGCCGATGTTCTAAAAACTTTTTGCACATTGTTCGTTTCGTATGGCCTACATACACTGGCGACACACTTTATTCGAGCTCGGCTAGTCCCACGAATTCGGGTATACCCGGGTGTATTGAGGTTTGTGACTGTTTTCTGCCCGAGTGCATTGAGGTATTTTCCAGGCAGGGATTGAAGCATTTTATTCCCGCTGGCTGCAATACTGCACAGTATATATATATATACTGCATTACAATTCATGAATTTATGCCATCTGGTAGACACGCGAAGCATTGCAGCCTATTAAATCCTAATCATTATCATTTCACAGATCAGCCGCCCGTCAGCCAGGCATGAACCCAGGCTGGGAAGGCAAACGCAACGGGGCTTGTCAGAGGTGAGGAGCGGCGCATTCCAGGTATCTGCCAGGTACATACTGGGTATTTGCTCGAATAAAGTGTGTCGGTGCAGTACATCCCAGTTAGGCAGCGCTTATAGTAAGTGCGACGCGATGGGAGCAACGCTGGCGACTCAAAATTTGGAGCCGGGGAAATCAGATTTTTCAGAGGCTGTCGACACATGTGACAGCTTCTGAACCAATCAATGCCCATGTCGCCAGAGACATCCCCGAAAGTTAAATTATAACTTTCGCGGGTGACGTCACACGTCGCTTCGCCAGTCGCGTTGCTGGCACTATAAGCATGACCTAGGGGAGGGCCCAGGAGACTCCCATACAACTCTGGAGAGTTTCTCTTAATTAAGGTAACTTTCCACTATGTATCCTGTTCACAGCAATGCAGTACTAACTACATTTAAGCATGTCTGTAAGATACAAAAGTTAACCCATCATGCACCTTGGCCTAGGGAGGATTTGTTCCTATTAAGTACACCCAGTTTGGCAATGATTTTGGATGTCAGATTATAAATATGCAACTCAAATTTTAAATGGGAGTGAAACCAGATGCCCAGATATTTAAAATTAGTGACACTTTAGTTGGCTTCAATTAATTACTGCATTTATAAAATTCTGCAGAGCATCTAGTAACCTTGTAATATTAAGAGATGGCAGCCTTGGTATGTTATGCCTCTTTTTTCCTGTACACCGCAAAGGATTTTGTGGCCTATTCTAGTAACTCTGAAGTGAGACAAACCACTTCTAAATAGCTCTCTTTATGTGAATTGGCCTACTTTGCTATGCTGTAAGCCAGGCCTGCACAGCTAGAGTCCTCGAGAGCCGCAAACAGGCCAGGTTTTCAGGATACCCTAACCCTAACTTCTTTCACTGCAGCCATTGTAATCAGACACTGCTAATGGAGGGTATGATACATTCTCTACCACTGAAAGAATATACATCTCAGTGGTAGACGGCTGATAAGAAGCTGTTTCAGTCTGGTTCTGCCAATTCGATCGGTTTAAAAAATCCTCCATTTTCAGGTCTATGTATGTTGATCTGATTTCTTAGGCTTTCAAGACGTTATAGCAGTCCTGTTTTTAGTGCTCATTCTCTCCCCCTTTATCTCTCAACTTTTCTCTCTCCCTTTATCACTCACTCCCCCTTTCTCTCCTTCTATATAACCCTTGCCTCACTTCCCCTGACTCAAACTAATCAATCTTTAATCACCTCTTTCTACCTCTTCTCCCTCTCCCACTCCCTTCTCGCTCCCTTCTCTCTCACTCTCCCTTCTCTCCATTTTTTCACTCGGACTCCCACTGGTATTAGTATCTCAGATTTATTTTGATTTTTGGTGTGCAACATTTTTCCACATTACATAGCACTTGTGAGCAAGACATCCAGTCCAGCCACTGCTGATGGGACACTGTTCTTTCACTGATCGCTATATCTGAGCTATTGGGAAACAATTTTAAACACTATTACATTCTCTGCTCTTTCTCTCAGCTGCTATCTCGGTCATTGTGCCCAGCATATGGCGTCATCAGGCATATTAATGCTTCCAACATCCCAGGAGAAAATGGTTATATTGTTTTGAACAAGGGGCCTATTTCTGATGACTTATTCCTGCATTAGTAATATGTGTCATATATCTTGGCTCAATCAGAGGCTTGGTTGAAAACTGAGCCCCTGATGGAACCACATGTGCTTAAGGTGGGATATCCTGAAAACCTGACCTGTTGGACAGGCTTGAGTACTGGAGTTGAGAACCCCTGTTCAAACATTTATCTTCCTACCAGTACATAGGTAATTTCAAGAAATTAAACAAAAAAAGGTAGAAAAACTTTAAACAGCAAAATAACCATACAGTAACTTGTAAACCTTGAGAAATGCATCTTAATAGGGTCATGTCACACTGAAAATATAGTATTCCCAGGTTTAACCCTTGCATTCATCAGCCAGATATGTTGAGTCTTTAAGTTGCATTCATTGTTTTGAAATAGACTTGGTATTTTATGTCTCTTTTTTCCTGTACACCGTAAAGGATTTTGCGGCCTAGTCTAGAAACTCTGAAGTGAGACAAATCACTTCGAAAGAGCACTCTAGATGCGAATTGGCATGGTTTGCTATGCTGCAAGCCCTTCTCGCATGTCCAATCTGTATCTAAAAAGGCTTTGTACGAAGCTGTTTCAGTCTGGTTCTGCCAATTCGATCGGTTTTAAAAAATCCTTCATTTTCAGTGTATGTTGATCTGATTTCTTAGGCTTTAAAAACATTAAAGCAGTCCTGTTTTAAGAGCTCATTCTCTCCCCCTTTCTCTCTCCCTTTATCACTCACTCCCCCTTTATCTCTCTCGATATGACCCTTGCCTTACTTCCCCGACTAAAACTGCCCCCTCTTTAAACACCACTCTTTACCTCTGCTCTCTCTCCCTCTCCCTTCTCTCTCCCTCTCCCTTCTCTCTCATTTTCCCTTCTATCTCACATTCCCTTCTCTCTCACTTTCCCTTCTCTCCATTTTTTCACCCTGACTCCCACTCTATTTCTTTCACTCAACCCGTCTCTTGCTCTCACACATACTCCCAAAGAGTAACCCTAGAAAATACAAGAGATATCTAGAAATCTAATTGCAAGGTAATAAGTCACATTAAGTGAAATGCACAATGGAATAGTCCCCCCCTTTTTTAAAAAAAACGGTAGATTCCTTACATTTTAGCTATTTGCACTTCTATATTTGTAACACTGGTAATTGCTATAATAACACTGTTACTTTTTTTTAGTTTGTACATGCACACACACACAATTAAATGACCTACTGTATCTCAGTACCTCAGATAGACACAGACACACACACACGCCTATGCAGTAAGCGTTCATAAGCCACTTATCAAGCACTTAATGCCTACTGCTATTCAGTAAGCAGTGATAGTGGGTGATAAGGCGGGAAGGTTGGAAGAGATCACGTGCCACTACATGGGTATTCTGAAGTATACACAGCGTGAAGTGTTCGAATAAAGGCCGCTGCTGCTGCAGCTGTACATTCATATGTGCAATAATGAAAGAAAAATCAATGGCGTCTATCCTCATACAATGAGTTTTGGATTCAAATAAGGCATTTCATAGCACAAGGAGAAAAACATATTAGTTAGTAATTTTGCATTTAAAATGGGAAATGCTCAATAATATAATAATATAATTTATAATAATATAATATAGGTCCCTGCCCCATGGAGCTTACAATCTATGTTTTTGGTGCCTGAGGCACAGGGAGATAAAGTGACTTGCCCAATGTCACAAGGATCTGACACCAGGAATTGAACCAGGCCCCAGGCTTCAAACTCTCAGTGCCACTCAGTGTCTTTTACTCACTGAGCCACTCCCTCTCCACAAGAGTGCAAGAGTGCAAGAGTGCAAGAGTGCAAGAGTGCAAGAGAGCAAGAAAGCAAGAAAGAAAGAAAGCAACTGTCTATACTTCCTAATGTGTGGATTCAGAACCACAAACATGAAAAAATATATAATTAAGCAATAATTAAGAGCGGAGAGAAAAATACTAAAATAATTCAGTCAATTCATAGTGAATTAAAAGAAATTAGAGAATTAGTACATGTAAAATATTTTTATTTGTTAAGAATAGATTGATTTAAGATGACACACACACACATACACACACACACACACACACACACACACAATTAAATGACATATCCCTGGACCTCAGACACACACACTGACATTACAATAAGCAGAATAGATACATTTAGTTTTTGTTACAATTTGTCTCACTCCCAGTTGTAAGACATCAATCATTGTAAACTCTTGAACTCCAGGATGAGTTTGCAGCAAAGCTTCATGGGCACTGTAGTTTTTTTGTCTGCTACAAATTCTCTAATTGGTCACTGATCATGTGATGTCAGATGGGCCTGGGCTTTAATTCAAAGTGTTTAACCGAGTGGTGTGTGTCTCAAATACAGTAAGTTGCTTTATTTTTTTATCTCTGGAATCTTCTGTGATTAAAGAGGGTCTGTTACTGAAAAAGCACAAAGCTGCTGATTACTTTCTGTTTAATAGAGAAATATTCATAAGGTATCAGTGTTTATTTGAGATGTGTCTGTACCTGAAAGGCTCAACCACCCCTGTTTGTGGGGCTCTTGTGTATGAAATAGCCCAGAGCAACTACCCCTAGAGATAATATACACACATACACACCCACATACTGTAATGTGTGTGTGTGTGTGTGTGTGTGTGTGTGTGTGTGTGTGTGTGTGTGTGTGTGTGTATATATATCCACTTTTTATTGTCTCTATAAGAGTTCTGATAAAGATTGTAAATACTGTAAATGTTTATCAGTTGATCAAAAAAGATTTGATCAGAAGAGTTGCCCTGTAAATTATCTATTCAGAGCAGCAATACCAGTATATATGTTAGACAGTGATTGTGGTTTGAATGGTGAATTTTGCAAGTATCTATCTGCGAGTTAATAACATACAAAACATTTACAGACCTGCTGTTATTACTCTGTGAGTTATGATATGATCTCAAACTGTGATTTTTGCCAACATTTGTTTGCTAGCTAGCCACATACAAATCAATTACAGACCTGCTGTTATTACTCTGAGAGTCATGATATGATGATATATGGCAATAGATCCAAATAATCCTCATCCTATTTACATATCAGCCACAAAAAGGGATTTTTATCATGTATATGTGTTTTTAATTATCTATGTAGAATTAATAAAATTTTATTATTTTCTGATATCCGCAGTGATTCTGGCCAACCTGACAGATCTGCAGTAATATACTGCAAGACCAATTTGTTTGCTAGCTAGCCACATACAGTAGCGACATTGCTTATTGAAGCAAAAGCCGCCGGCTCCATGCGGCTGGGAAGCGGGTAGCCGCGGCGCGTGGCGGCGCACTGTGACGTCACAGTAACATGCGCGCCCGGCTTCCCCGTCTTCCCCGGCTTCCCCAGGCTTCCCCGACACCCCTGGAGATCAAATGAAGGTAAGCGGGGTGCGGGAAGCAGAGGGGCAGAGCAGGAGCCGGGTACGGTGTCGGGAAGGGAGGTAAATTGCGCGCGAAGTGGAGGGGGGGTGCGTGGGGGAAACGCGGCGGCGCGCGGTTGTTTACTGGCGGCAGCTGGGGTAGATCTCGGCGTGCCGTCGTGATTTAGTGCAATAAACAATGTCGGTGCTGTACAAATCAATTACAGACCTGCTGTTATTACTCTGAGAGTCATGATATGATGATATATGGCAATAGATCCAATAATCCTCATCCTATTACATATCAGCCACAAAAAGGGATTTTTAATCATGTATATGTGTTTTTAATTATCTATGTAGAATTAATAAAATGTTATTATTTTCTGATATCCGCAGTGATTCTGGCCAACCTGACAGATCTGCAGTATATACTGCAAGACCAATTTGTTTGCTAGCTAGCCACATACAAATCAATTACAGACCTGCTGTTATTACTCTGAGAGTCATGATATGATGATATATGGCAATAGATCCAAATAATCCTCATCCTATTTACATATCAGCCACAAAAAGGGATTTTTAATCATGTATATGTGTTTTTAATTATCTATGTAGAATTATAAAATTTTATTATTTTCTGATATCCGCAGTGATTCTGGCCAACCTGACAGATCTGCAGTAATATACTGCAAGACCAATTTGTTTGCTAGCTAGCCACATACAGTAGCGACATTGCTTATTGAAGCAAAAGCCGCCGGCTCCATGCGGCTGGGAAGCGGGTAGCCGCGGCGCGTGGCGGCGCACTGTGACGTCACAGTAACATGCGCGCCCGGCTTCCCCGTCTTCCCCGGCTTCCCCAGGCTTCCCCGACACCCCTGGGATCAAATGAAGGTAAGCGGGGGTGCGGGGAAGCAGAGGGGCAGAGCAGGAGCCGGTACGGTGTCGGGAAGGGAGGTAAATTGCGCGCGAAGTGGAGGGGGGTGCGTGGGGGAAACGCGGCGGCGCGCGGTTGTTACTGGCGGCAGCTGGGGTAGATCTCGGCGTGCCGTCGTGATTTAGTGCAATAAACAATGTCGGTGCTGTACAAATCAATTACAGACCTGCTGTTATTACTCTGAGAGTCATGATATGATGATATATGGCAATAGATCCAAATAATCCTCATCCTATTTACATATCAGCCACAAAAAGGGATTTTTAATCATGTATATGTGTTTTTAATTATCTATGTAGAATTAATAAAATTTTATTATTTTCTGATATCCGCAGTGATTCTGGCCAACCTGACAGATCTGCAGTAATATACTGCAAGACCAATTGTTGTCTACCTTTACCATACGAATGACAATAGAGTGCTGTATATAAGGGGAACTCTTCTGATCAATCTTTTTTGATCAACACTGATAAACATTATATCTATACCCCTTGAGCACCTGTCGTTTGATCCTATATACCTATTCATAACGGTGATTGCGGTCACATTCACGTACTTTAAATACTGTACATGTTAATTTTTCTTTGGTTGAAATATGGTATTCATTGGTTTATCATCAACCAGCCCTGTTTGTGGGTGGCTCTTTGCATAGTTCTGTGTATTCTCTGTGTTTTTTCTGTTAAGTTTGCTGAGTAACCTTGTGATATAAAGAGATGGCAGCCTTAGTTTGTTATGCCTCTTTTTTTCCCTGTAAACCTCAATGGCTTTTGCGGCCTATCCTAGCCACTCTGAAGTGAGACAAACCGCTTCTAAAGAGTACTCTAGATGCAAATGTAAATAAAAAGTATAATAGAATTTGAACACATGGCTGCTCAACTCAAGTCCTTAAGCCACGAAACATGTCTGAATTTCAGGATTTTCCAGCTTCAGCACAAGTGGCTCAAACAGAGGCTGTTTGAAGACAGAGACCCTGATTGAGCCACCTGTGCTGAAGCAGGGACTGATTAAAGCATCTGTGTTGAAGCTTGGATATCCTGAACACCTGACCTCCCTTCTCTCTCTCCCTTTCCCTTCTCTCTCTTTCCATTCTCAACCTCTCCCTTCTCTCTCCTCTCTCCCTCTCCCTTCTCTCTCCTCTCTCCCTCTCCCTTCTCTCTCCTCTCGCCCTTCTCTCTCCTCTCTCTCTCTCTCGCCCTTCTCTCTCCTCTCTCTCTCTCGCCCTTCTCTCTCCTCTCTCTCTCTCGCCCTTCTCTCTCCTCTCTCTCTCTCGCCCTTCTCTCTCCTCTCTCTCTCTCGCCCTTCTCTCTCCTCTCCTCTCTCTCGCCCTTCTCTCTCCTCTCTCTCTCTCGCCCTTCTCTCTCCTCTCTCTCTCTCGCCCTTCTCTCTCCTCTCTCTCTCTCGCCCTTCTCTCTCCTCTCTCTCTCTCGCCCTTCTCTCTCCTCTCTCTCTCTCGCCCTTCTCTCTCCTCTCTCTCTCTCGCCCTTCTCTCTCCTCTCTCTCTCTCGCCCTTCTCTCTCCTCTCTCTCTCTCGCCCTTCTCTCTCCTCTCTCTCTCTCGCCTTCTCTCTCCTCTCTCTCTCTCGCCCTTCTCTCTCCTCTCTCTCTCTCGCCCTTCTCTCTCCTCTCTCTCTCTCTCTCGCCCTTCTCTCTCCTCTCTCTCTCGCCCTTCTCTCTCCTCTCTCTCTCTCTCTCGCCCCTTCTCTCTCCTCTCTCTCTCTCTCTCTCTCTCGCCCTTCTCTCTCCTCTCTCTCTCTCTCTCGCCCTTCTCTCTCCTCTCTCTCTCTCGCCCTTCTCTCTCCTCTCTCTCTCTCGCCCTTCTCTCTCCTCTCTCTCTCTCGCCCTTCTCTCTCCTCTCTCTCTCTCGCCCTTCTCTCTCCTCTCTCTCTCTCGCCCTTCTCTCTCCCTCTCTCTCTCTCGCCCTTCTCTCTCCTCTCTCTCTCTCGCCCTTCTCTCTCCTCTCTCTCTCTCGCCCTTCTCTCTCCTCTCTCTCTCTCGCCCTTCTCTCTCCTCTCTCTCTCTGCCCTTCTCTCTCCCTCTCTCTCTCTCGCCCTTCTCTCTCCTCTCTCTCTCTCTCTCTCTCTCTCTCTCGCCCTTCTCTCTCCTCTCTCTCTCTCTCTCGCCCTTCTCTCTCCTCTCTCTCTCTCTCTCGCCCTTCTCTCTCCTCTCTCTCTCTCTCTCTCTCTCGCCCTTCTCTCTCCTCTCTCTCTCTCTCTCGCCCTTCTCTCTCCTCTCTCTCTCTCTCTCGCCCTTCTCTCTCCTCTCTCTCTCTCTCTCGCCCTTCTCTCTCCTCTCTCTCTCTCTCTCGCCCTTCTCTCTCCTCTCTCTCTCTCTCTCTCGCCCTTCTCTCTCCTCTCTCTCTCTCTCGCCATTCTCTCTCCTCTCTCTCTCTTGCCCTTCTCTCTCCTCTCTCTCTCTCGCCTTCTCTCTCCTCTCTCTCTCTCGCCCTTCTCTCTCCTCTCTCTCTCTCGCCCTTCTCTCTCTCTCTCTCTCTCTCGCCCTTCTCTCTCCTCTCTCTCTCTCTCGCCCTTCTCTCTCCTCTCTCTCTCTCGCCCTTCTCTCTCCTCTCTCTCTCTCGCCTTCTCTCTACTCTCTCTCTCGCCCTTCTCTCTACTCTCTCTCTCTCGCCCTTCTCTCTCCTCTCTCTCTCTCGCCCTTCTCTCTCTCCTCTCTCTCTCGCCCTTCTCTCTCTCCTCTCTCTCTCTTCTCTCTCCTCTCTCTCTCTCGCCCTTCTCTCTCCTCTCTCTCTCTCGCCCTTCTCTCTCCTCTCTCTCTCTCGCCCTTCTCTCTCCTCTCTCTCTCTCGCCCTTCTCTCTCCTCTCTCTCTCGCCCTTCTCTCTCCTCTCTCTCTCTCGCCCTTCTCTCTCCTCTCTCTCTCGCCCTTCTCTCTCCTCTCTCTCTCTCGCCCTTCTCTCTCCTCTCTCTCTCTCGCCCTTCTCTCTCCTCTCTCTCTCTCGCCCTTCTCTCTCCTCTCTCTCTCTCGCCCTTCTCTCTCCTCTCTCTCTCTCGCCCTTCTCTCTCCTCTCTCTCTCTCGCCCTTCTCTCTCCTCTCTCTCTCTCGCCCTTCTCTCTCCTCTCTCTCTCTCGCCCTTCTCTCTCCTCTCTCTCTCTCGCCCTTCTCTCTCCTCTCTCTCTCTCGCCCTTCTCTCTCTCCTCTCTCTCTCGCCCTTCTCTCTCTCCTCTCTCTCTCGCCCTTCTCTCTCTCCTCTCTTTCTCGCCCTTCTCTCTCTCCTCTCTCTCTCTCGCCCTTCTCTCTCTCCTCTCTCTCTCTCGCCCTTCTCTCTCTCCTCTCTCTCTCGCCCTTCTCTCTCCCCTCTCTCTCTCGCCCTTCTCTCGCCCTTCTCTCTCTCTTGCCCTTCTCTCGCCCTTCTCTCTCTCTCGCCCTTCTCTCTCTCTCGCCCTTCTCTCTCCCTTCTCTCTCCCCTCTCTCCCCTCTCTCCCCTCTCTCCCCTCTCTCCCTCTCCCCCCTCTCCCCCTCTCCCCTCTCCCCCTCTCCCCCTCTCCCCCTCTCCCCCTCTCTCCCTCTCTCCCTCTCTCTCTCTCTCTCTCTCTCTCTCTCTCTCTCTCTCTCTCTCTCTCTCTCTCTCCCTCTTCCTTCTCTCTCCCTCTTCCTTCTCTCTCCTCTTCCTTCTCTCTCCCTCTTCCTTCTCTCTCCCTCTTCCTTCTCTCTCCCTCTTCCTTCTCTCTCCCTCTTCCTTCTCTCTCCCTCTTCCTTCTCTCTCCCTCTTCCTTCTCTCTCCCTCGTCCTTCTCTCTCCCTCTTCCTTATCTCTCCCTCTACCTTATCTCTCCCTCTTCCTTCTCTCTCCATCTTCCTTCTCTCTCCCTCTTCCTTCTCTCTCCCTTTTCCTTTCCCCTCCCTTTTCCTTCTCTCTCCCTCTCCCTTCTCTCTCCCTCCTCTCTCCCTTGTCACCCCCTTCTCTCTCCCTCTCCCTTCTCTCTCCCTATCCCTTCTCTCTCCCTTTCCTTGTCTCTCCCTCTCCCTTGTCTCTCCATTCTCTCTCCCTTTCCTTCTCTCTCCCTTTTCCTTCTCTCTCCCTTTCCCTTCTCTCTCCCTTTTCTTTCTCTCTCCCTTCTCTCTCCCTTTTCTCACTCCCTTCTCTATCCCTCTGTCTTCTCTCTCCCTTCTCTCTCCCTATCCCTTCTCTCTCCCTCTTCCTTCTCTCTCCCTTTCCAATCTCTCTCCCTTTCCAATCTCTCTCCCTTTTCCTTGTCTCTCCATTCTCTCCCTTTTCCTTTCCCCTCCCCTTTCCTTCGCTCTCCCTCTCCTTCTCTCTCTCTCCACTCCCTTCTCTCTCTCTCCCCTCCCTTCTCTCTCCCTCTCCCTTATAACTCCCTCATCATTCCCTCTACTCTCTCTCTCTCCCTCTCCCTCCTCTCTCTCCCTTTCCCTTCTCTCTCACCCTCTTCCTTCTCTCTGTCTATCCCTCTCCCTTCTCTCTCTCTCCCTTCTCTCTCTCCTCTCTCCCTCTTCCTTCTCTCTCCCTCTCCCCTCCTCTCTCCCTTTTCCTTGTCACTCCCTCATCACTCTCTTTCTCTAACTTCTCTATCTCTCTCCCTTCTCTCTCTCCCTCTTCCTTCTCTCTCCCTATCCCTTGTCACTCCCTCTCCCTTGTTTCTACCTCTCCCTTGTCTCTCCATTCTCTCTCCCTCTTCCTTCTCTCTCCCTCTTCCTTCTCTCTCCCTCTTCCTTCTCTCTCCATCTTCCTTCTCTCTCCATCTTCCTTCTCTCTCCATCTTCCTTCTCTCTCCAT
Organism: Ascaphus truei; assembly: GCF_040206685.1. Classification (NCBI taxonomy): domain Eukaryota; kingdom Metazoa; phylum Chordata; class Amphibia; order Anura; family Ascaphidae; genus Ascaphus; species Ascaphus truei. The sequence goes on along the minus strand of NW_027457242.1, from coordinate 11,698 downwards.
CTTCCTTCTCTCTCCCCTCTTCCTTCTCTCTCCCTCTTCCTTCTCCCTCCCTTTCCATTCTCTCTCCCTTTTCCTTTCCCCTCCCTTTTCCTTCTCTCTCTTTCTCTCTCCCTTCTCTCTCCCTCCTCTCTCCCTTGTCACTCCATTCTCTCTCCCTCTCCTTCTCTCTCCCTATCCCTTCTCTCTCCCTTTCCTTGTCTCTCCCTCTCCCTTGTCTCTCCATTCTCTCTTCCTTTTCCTTCTCTCTCCCTTTTCCTTCTATCTCCCTTTCCCTTCTCTCTCCCTTTTCCTTCTCTCTCCCTTTCCCTTCTCTCTCCCTTTTCTTCTCTCTTCCTTCTCCATATCCACATTTATTGACTATAAGAGTTCTGATAAAGATTGTAAGTACTGTAACTTGTAATGTTTATGCGGTTAGAAATATGGTATTCATTGTTTATCATCAACCAGCCCTGGTTGTGGGTGGCTCTTGTGTATGAAATAGTCCATAGCACCTACCCCTAGAGATAATGTACACATACACACCCACATACTGTAATGTGTGTGTGTGTGTGTGTGTGTATATATCCACATTTATGTCTACAAGGGTACTGATAAAGATTGTAAGTACTGTAACTTGTAATGTTTATGCAGTTTGAAATATGGTATTAATTGGTTTATCATCAACCAGCCCTGTTTGTGGGGCTCTTTTGTGTGAAATAGCCCAGAGCACCTACCCTAGAGATAATGTACACATATACACCCACATACTGTAATGTGTGTGTTTATATCCACATTTATTGTCTATAAGAGTTCTGATAAAGATTGTAAGTACTGTAACTTGTAATGTTTATGTGGTTTTAATATGGTATTCATTGGTTTATCATCAACCAGCCCTGTTTGTGGGCTCTTGTGTATGAAATTCCCCAGAGCACCTACCCCCTTTATTGTCTCCATAAGAGTTCTGTTAAAGATTGTAAATACTGTGAATGTTAATGTTTCTGTGGTTTGAAATTTGGTATTCATTGGTTTATCATCAACCAGTTCTGTTTGTGGGTGGCTCTTTGCATTGTTCTGTGTATTCTCTGTGTTTTTCTGTTATGTTTGCTGAGTAACCTTGTGATATAAAGAGATGGCAGCCTTGGTTTGTTATGCCTCTTTTTTCCTGTATACCGCAAAGATTTTGCGGCCTATTCTAATCACTCTGAAGTGAGACAACCGCTTCTAAAGAGCACTCTAGATGCAAATGTAAATAATAGGTATCATAGAATTTGAACACATGGCTGCTCAACTCAAGTCCTTAATCCCCCAAACAGGTCTGAATTTCAGGATTTTACAGCTTCAGCACAATTTGACAGCTTCAGCACAAGTGGCTCAAACAGAGGCTTGTTGAAGACAGAGACCTGATTGAGCCACCTGTGCTGAAGCAGGGACTGATTAAAGCAACTGTGTGAAGCTTGGATATCCTGAACACCTGACCTCCCTTCTCTCTCTCCATCTCCCTTCTCTCTATCTCTCCCTTCTCAACCTCTCCCTCTCCCTTCTCTCTCTCTCTCCTCTCCCTTCTCTCTTCCTCTCCCTTCTCTCTCTCTCCCTCTCCCTTCTCTCTCTCTCCCTCCCTTCTCTCTCTCTCCCCCTCCCTTCTCTCTCCTCTCCCTTATCACTCCCTTGTCATTCCCTCTCCCTCTCTATCTCCCTCTCCCTTCTCTCTCTCTCCCTCTCCCTTCTCTCTCACCCTCTTCCTTCTCTCTGTCTCTCCCTCTCCCTTCTCTCTCTCCCTTCTCTCTCTTCTCTCTGTCTCTCCCCTTCTCTCTCCCTTTACCTTGTCACTCCCTCATCACTCTCTCCATTCTCTCTCCCTTCTCTCTCTCTCTCTCTCTCTCTCTCTCCTTCTCTCTCTCTCCCTTCTCCATCTTCCTTCTTTCTCCATCTCCCTTCTCTCTACATCTACCTTCTCTCTCTCCATATCCCTTCTCTCTCCCTACCCTCTCTCTCCCTCTCCTTCTCTCCCTCTTCCTTCTCTCTCCCTCTTCCTTCTTCTCTCTCCTTCTTCTCCCTTCCATTCTCTCTCCCTTTTCCTTTCCCCTCCCTTTTCCTTCTCTCTCCCTCTCCCTTCTCTCTCCCTTCTCTCTCCCTTGTCACCCCCTTCTCTCTCCCTCTCCCTTCTCTCTCCATATCCCTTCTTTCTCCTTTCCTTGTCTCTCCCTCTCCCTTGTCTCTCCATTCTCTCTCCCTTTTCCTTCTCTCTCCCTTTTCCTTCTATCTCCCTTTCCTTCTCTCCCTTTTCCTTCTCTCTCCCTTTCCCTTCTCTCTCCCTTTTCTTTCTCTCTCCCTTCTCTCTCCCTTTTCTCACTCCCTTCTCTATCCCTCTGCCTTCTCTCTCCCTTCTCTCTCCCTATCCCTTCTCTCTCCCTCTTCCTTCTCTCTCCCTCTTCCTTCTCTCTCCCTCTTCCTTCTCTCTCCCTTTCCAATCTCTCTCCCTTTTCCTTGTCTCTCCATTCTCTCCCTTTTCCTTTCCCCTCCCCTTTCCTTCGCTCTCCCTCTCCCTTCTCTCTCTCTCCACTCCCTTCTCTCTCTCTCTCCCCCTCCCTTCTCTCTCCCTCTCCCTTATAACTCCCTCATCATTCCCTCTACCTCTCTCTCTCCCTTCTCTCTCTCTCCCTTTCCCTTCTCTCTCACCCTCTTCCTTCTCCCTTCTCTCTCTCCCTTCTCTCTCTCCCTTCTCTCTCCCTCTCCCTTCTCTCTCCCTTTTCCTTGTCACTCCCTCATCACTCTCTTTCTCTCCCTTCTCTCTCTCTCTCCCCTTCTTCTCTCTCCCTCTTCCTTCTCTCTCCCTATCCTTGTCGCTCCCTCTCCCTTGTTTCTACCTCTCCCTTGTCTCTCCATTCTCTCTCCCTCTTCCTTCTCTCTCCCTCTTTCTTCTCTCTCCATCTTCCTTCTCTCTCCATCTTCCTTCTCTCTCCCTCTTCCTTCTCTCTCCCTTTCCATTCTCTCTCCCTTTTCCTTTCCCCTCCCTTTTCCTTCTCTCTCCTTCTCTCTCCTTTTTCCTTGTCACTCCCTCATCACTCTCTCTCCCTTCTCTCTCTCTCTCTCTCTCTCTCTCTCTCTCCCTTCTCCATCTTCCTTCTCCATCTCCCTTCTCTCTACATCTACCTTCTCTCTCTCCGTATCCCTTCTCTCTCTCCCTATCCCTTCTCTCTCTCCCTATCCCTTCTTTCTCTCCCTCTTCCTTCTCTCTCCCTATCCCTTGTCGCTCCCTCTCCCTTGTTTCTACCTCTCCCTTGTCTCTCCATTCTCTCTCCCTCTTCCTTCTCTCTCCCTCTTCCTTTTCACTCCCTCTTCCTCTTCCTTCTCTCTCCATCTTCCTTCTCTCTCCATCTTCCTTCTCTCTCCATCTTCCTTCTCTCTCCATCTTCCTTCTCCCTCCCTCTTCCTTCTCTCTCCCTTTCCATTCTCTCTCCCTTTTCCTTTCCCCTCCCTTTTCCTTCTCTCTCCCTCTCCCTTCTCTCTCCCTCCTCTCTCCCTTGTCACCCCCTTCTCTCTCCCTCTCCCTTCTCTCTCCCTATCCCTTCTCTCTCCCTTTCCTTGTCTCTCCCTCTCCCTTGTCTCTCCATTCTCTCTCCCTTTTCCTTCTATCTCCCTTTTCCTTCTCTCTCCCTTTCCTTCTCTCTCCCTTTTCCTTCTCTCTCCCTTTTCCTTCTCTCTCCCTTTTCTTTCTCTCTCCCTTCTCTCTCCCTTTTCTCACTCCCTTCTCTATCCCTCTGCCTTCTCTCTCCCTATCCCTTCTCTCTCCCTCTTCCTTCTCTCTCCCTCTTCTTTCTCTCTCCCTCTTCCTTCTCTCTCCCTTTCCAATCTCTCTCCCTTTTCCTTGTCTCTCCATTCTCTCCCTTTTCCTTTCCCCTCCCCTTTCCTTTGCTTTCCCTCTCCCTTCTCTCTCTCTCCCCCTCCCTTCTCTCTCTCTCTCCCCCTCCCTTCTCTCTCCCTCTCCCTTATAACTCCCTCATCATTCCCTCTACTCTCTCCCTCTCCCTCCTCTCTCTCCCTTTCCCTTCTCTCTCACCCTCTTCCTTCTCTCTGTCTATCCCTCTCCCTTCTCTCTCTCTCCCTTCTCTCTCTCCTCTCTCCCTCTTCCTTCTCTCTCCCTCTCCCTCCTCTCTCCCCTTTCCTTGTCACTCCCTCATCACTCTCTTTCTCTAACTTCTCTATCTCTCTCCCTTCTCTCTCTCCCTCTTCCTTCTCTCTCCCTATCCCTTGTCACTCCCTCTCCCTTGTTTCTACCTCTCCCTTGTCTCTCCATTCTCTCTCCCTCTTCCTTCTCTCTCCCTCTTCCTTCTCTCTCCATCTTCCTTCTCTCTCCATCTTCCTTCTCTCTCCCTCTTCCTTCTCTCTCCCTTTCCATTCTCTCTCCCTTTTCCTTTCCCCTCCCTTTTCCTTCTCTCTCTTTCTCTCTCCCTTCTCTCTCCCTCGTCACTCCATTCTCTCTCCCTCTCCCTTCTCTCTCCCTTTCCTTGTCTCTCCCTCTCCCTTGTCTCTCCATTCTCTCTTCCTTTTCCTTCTCTCTCCCTTTTCCTTCTATCTCCCTTTCCTTCTCTCTCCCTTTTCATTCTCTCTCCCTTTCCCTTCTCTCTCCCTTTTCTTTCTCTCTCCCTTCTCCATATCCACATTTATTGACTATAAGAGTTCTGATAAAGATTGTAAGTACTGTAACTTGTAATGTTTATGCGGTTAGAAATATGGTATTCATTGGTTTATCATCAACCAGCCCTGGTTGTGGGTGGCTCTTGTGTATGAAATAGTCCATAGCACCTACCCCTAGAGATAATGTACACATACACACCCACATACTGTAATGTGTGTGTGTGTGTGTGTATATATCCACATTTATTGTCTACAAGGGTACTGATAAAGATTGTAAGTACTGTAACTTGTAATGTTTATGCAGTTTGAAATATGGTATTAATTGGTTTATCATCAACCAGCCCTGTTTGTGGGGCTCTTTTGTGTGAAATAGCCCAGAGCACCTACCCCTAGAGATAATGTACACATATACACCCACATACTGTAATGTGTGTGTTTATATCCACATTTATTGTCTATAAGAGTTCTGATAAAGATTGTAAGTACTGTAACTTGTAATGTTTATGTGGTTTTAAATATGGTATTCATTGGTTTATCATCAACCAGCCCTGTTTGTGGGGCTCTTGTGTATGAAATTCCCCAGAGCACCTACCCCCTTTATTGTCTCCATAAGAGTTCTGTTAAAGATTGTAAATACTGTGAATGTTAATGTTTCTGTGGTTTGAAATTTGGTATTCATTGGTTTATCATCAACCAGTTCTGTTTGTGGGTGGCTCTTTGCATTGTTCTGTGTATTCTCTGTGTTTTTCTGTTATGTTTGCTGAGTAACCTTGTGATATAAAGAGATGGCAGCCTTGGTTTGTTATGCCTCTTTTTTCCTGTACACAGCAAAAGATTTTGCGGCCTATTCTAATCACTCTTAAGTGAGACAAACCGCTTCTAAAGAGCACTCTAGATGCAAATGTAAATAATAGGTATCATAGAATTTGAACACATGGCTGCTCACTCAAGTCCTAATCCCCCAAACTGGTCTGAATTTCAGGATTTTACAGCTTCAGCACAATTTACAGCTTCAGCACAAGTGGCTCAAACAGAGGCTTGTTTGAAGACAGAGACCCTGATTGAGCCACCTGTGCTGAAGCAGGGACTGATTAAAGCATCTGTGTTGAAGCTTGGATATCCTGAACACCTGACCTCCCTTCTCTCTCTCCCTTTCCTTCTCTCTCTCTCTCTTCTCAACCTCTCCCTCTCCCTTCTCTCTCCCTTCTCTCTCTCTCTCTCCCTCTCCATTCACTCTCTCTCCCCCTCCCTTCTCTCTCTCTCTCCCCCTCCCCTTCTCTCTCCCTCTCCCTTATAACTCCCTCGTCACTCCCTCTCCCTTCTCTCTCTCTCCATTCCCTTCTCTCTCACCCTCTTCCTTCTCTCTCCCTCTCCCTTCTCTCTCTCTCCCTTCTCTCTCGCCTCTCTCCCTCTCCCTTCTCTCTCCCTTTTCCTTGTCACTCCCTCATCACTCTCTCTCTCTCCCTTCTCTCTCTCTCTCTCTCTCTCCTTCTCTCTCTCTCTCCCTTCTCCATCTTCCTTCTTTCTCCATCTCCCTTCTCTCTACATCTACCTTCTCTCTCTCTGTATCCCTTCTCTCTCTCCCTATCCCTTTTATCTCTCCCTCTTCCTTCTCTCTCCTATCCCTTGTCGCTCCCTCTGCCTTGTTTCTACCTCTCCCTCGTCTCTCCATCTCTCTCCCTTTTCCTTTCCCCTCCCTTTTCCTTCTCTCTCCTCTCCCTTCTCTTTCCCTCCTCTCTCCCTTGTCACCCCCTTCTCCCACCCTCTCCCTTCTCTCTCCCTATCCCTTCTCTCTCCCCTTTCCTTGTCTCTCCCTCTCCCTTGTCTCTCCATTCTCCCTCCCTTTTCCTTCTCTCTCCCTTTCCTTCTCTCTCCCTTTTCCTTCTCTCTCCTTTTCCCTTCTCTCTCCCTTTTCTTTCTCTCTCCCTTTTCTCACTCCCTTCTCTATCCTCTGCCTTTCTCTCCTTCTCTCTCCTATCCCTTCTCTCTCCCTCTTCCTTCTCTCTCCCTCTTCCTTCTCTCTCCCTTTCCATGCTCTCTCCCTTTTCTTATCTCTCCATCTCTCCCTTTTCCTTTCCCCTCCCCTTTCCTCGCTCTCCTTCTCCCTCTCTCTCTCTCCATTTCCTTCTCTCTCTCTCCCCCTCCCTTCTCTCTCCCTCTCCCTTATAACTCCCTCGTCATTCCCTCTCCCTTCTCTCTCTCAACCATTCCTTTCTCTCTCACCCTCTTCCTTCTCTCTGTCTCTCCCTCTCTCTCTCTCTCTCCCCCTTCTCTCTCCTCTCTCCCTCTCCCTTCTCTCTCCCTCTCCCTTCTCTCTCCCTTTTCCTTGTCACTCCCTCATCACTCTCTCTCTCTCCCTTCTCTCTCTATCTCTCTCTCTCTCTCTCCCTTCTCCATCTTCCTTCTTCTCCATCTCCCTTCTCTCTACATCTACCTTCTCTCTCTCCCTATCCCTTCTCTCTCTCCCTATCCCTTCTCTCTCTCCCTCTTTCTTCTCTCTCCCTATCCCTTGTCGCTCCCTATCCCTTGTCGCTCCCTCTCCCTTGTTTCTACCTCTCCCTTGTCTCTCCATTCTCTCTCCCTCTTCCTTCTCTCTCCCTCTTCCTTCTCTCTCCCTCTTCCTTCTCTCTCCCTCTTCCTTCTCTCTCCCTCTTCCTTCTCTCTCCCTCTTCCTTCTCTCTCCCTCTTCCTTCTCTCTCCCTCTTCCTTCTCTCTCCCTCTTCCTTCTCCCTCCCTCTTCCTTCTCTCTCCCTTTTCCTTTCCCCTCCCTTTTCCTTCTCTCTCCCTCTCCATTCTCTCTCCCTCCTCTCTCCCTTGTCACCCTCTTCTCTCTCCCTCTCCCTTCTCTCTCCCTATCCCTTCTCTCTCCCTTTCCTTGTCTCTCCCTCTCCCTTGTCTCTCCATTCTCTATCCCTTCTCCTTCTCTCTCCCTTTTCCTTCTATCTCCCTTTCCTTCTCTCTCCCTTTTCCTTCTCTCTCCCTTTTCCTTCTCTCTCCCTTTTCCTTCTCTCTCCCTTTTCTTTCTCTCTCCCTTCTCTCTCCCTTTTCTCACTCCCTTCTTTATCCCTCTGCCTTCTCTCTCCCTTCTCTCTCCCTATCCATTCTCTCTCTCTCTTCCTTCTCTCTCCCTCTTCCTTCTCTCTCCCTCTTCCTTCTCTCTCCCTTTCCAATCTCTCTCCCTTTTCCTTGTCTCTCCCTTCTCTCCCTTTTCCTTTCCCCTCCCCTTTCCTTTGCTCTCCCTCTCCCTTCTCTCTCTCTCCACTCCCTTCTCTCTCTCTCTCCCCCTCCCTTCTCTCTCCCTCTCCCTTATAACTCCCTCGTCATTCCCTCTCCCTTCTCTCTCTCCCTTTCCCTTCTCTCTCACCCTCTTCCTTCTCTCTCCCTCTCCCTCTACCTTCTCTATCCCTCTCCCTTCTCTCTCCCTTTTCCTTCTCTCTCCCTCTCCATTCACTCTCCCTCCTCTCTCCCTTGTCACCCTCTTCTCTCTCCCTCTCCCTTCTCTCTCCCTATCCCTTCTCTCTCCCTTTCCTTGTCTCTCCCTCTCCCTTGTCTCTCCATTCTCTATCCCTTCTCCTTCTCTCTCCCTTTTCCTTCTATCTCCCTTTCCTTCTCTCTCCCTTTCCTTCTCTCTCCCTTTTCCTTCTCTCTCCCTTTTCCTTCTCTCTTCCTTTTCCTTCTCTCTCCCTTTTCTTTCTCTTTCCCTTCTCTCTCCCTTTTCTCACTCCCTTCTCTATCCCTCTGCCTTCTCTCTCCCTTCTCTCTCCCTATCCATTCTCTCTCCCTCTTCCTTCTCTCTCCCTCTTCCTTCTCTCTCCCTCTTCCTTCTCTCTCCCTTTTCAATCTCTCTCCCTTTTCCTTGTCTCTCCATTCTCTCCCTTTTCCTTTCCCCTCCCCTTTCCTTTGCTCTCCCTCTCCCTTCTCTCTCTCTCCACTCCCTTCTCTCTCTCTCTCCCCCTCCCTTCTCTCTCCCTCTCCCTTATAACTCCCTCGTCATTCCCTCTCCCTTCTCTCTCTCCCTTTCCCTTCTCTCTCACCCTCTTCCTTCTCTCTCCCTCTCCCTCTACCTTCTCTATCCCTCTCCCTTCTCTCTCCCTTTTCCTTGTCACTCCCTCATCACTCTCTCTCTCCCTTCTCTCTCTCTCCCTTCTCCATCTTCCTTCTTTCTCCATCTCCCTTCTCTCTACATCTACCTTCTCTCTCTCCGTATCCCTTCTCTCTGTCCCTATCCCTTCTCTCTCTCCCTATCCCTTCTCTCTCTCCCTCTTCCTTCTCTCTCCCTCTTCCTTCTCTCTCCCTTTCCATTCTCTCTCCCTTTTCCTTTCCCCTCCCTTTTCCTTCTCTCTCCCTCTCCCTTCTCTCTCCCTCCTCTCTCCCTTGTCACCCCCTTCTCTCTCCCTCTCCCTTCTCTCTCCCTATCCCTTCTCTCTCCCTTTCCTTGTCTCTCCCTCTCCCTTGTCTCTCCATTCTCTCTCCCTTTTCCTTCTCTCTCCCTTTCCTTCTCTCTCCCTTTTCCTTCTCTCTCCCTCTTCCTTCTCTCTCCCTTTTCTTTCTCTCTCCCTTTTCTCACTCCCTTCTCTATCCCTCTGCCTTCTCTCTCTCTTCTCTCTCCCTATCCCATCTCTCTCCTGTTTCCATGCTCTCTCCCTTTTCCTTATCTCTCCATTCTCTCCCTTTTCCTTTCCCCTCCCCTTTCCTTCGCTCTCCCTCTCCCTTCTCTCTCTCTCCACTCCCTTCTCTCTCTCTCTCCCCCTCCCTTCTCTCTCCCTCTCCCTTATAACTCCCTCATAATTCCCTCTACCTCTCTCTCTCCCTCTCCCTTCTCTCTCTCTCCCTTTCCCTTCTCTCTCACCCTCTTCCTTCTCTCTGTCTCTCCCTCTCCCTTCTCTCTCTCTCCTCTCTCCCTCTCCCTTCTCTCTCCCTCTCCCTTCTCTCTCCCTTTTCCTTGTCACTCCCTCATCACTCTCTCTCTCTCTCTCTCCCTTCTCTCTCTCTCCCTTTTGTCTCTCTCTCCCTTTTCTCTCTCCCTCTTCCTTCGCTCTCCCTCCTCTCTCCCTTGTCACTCCCATCTCTCTCCCTCTCCCTTCTCTCTCCCTATCCCTTCTCTCTCCCTTTCCTTGTCTCTCCCTCTCCCTTGTCTCTCCATTCTCTCTCCCTCTTCCTTCTCTCTCCCTCTTCCTTCTCTCTCCCTTTTCCTTCTATCTCCCTTTCCTTCTCTCTCCCTTTTCCTTCTCTCTCCCTTTACCTTCTCTCTCATTTTGCCTTCTCTTTCCCTTTTCTCTCCCCTTTCTCTCCCTTTTCTCTCCCTTTTGCTTTTCTCTCCCTTTTGCTTTTCTCTCCCTTTTCCTTTTCTCTTCCTTTTCCTTTTCTCTCCCTTTTCCTTTTCTCTCCCTTTTCCTTTTCTCTCCCTTTTCCTTTTCTCTCCCTTTTCCTTTTCTCTCCCTTTTCCTTTTCTTTCCCTTTTCCTTTTCTCTCCCTCACCCTTCTCTCTCCCTCTCCCTTCTCTCTCCATCTCCCTTCTCTCTACATCTACCTTCTCTCTCTCCGTATCCCTTCTTCCTCTCCCTATCCCTTCTCTCTCTCCCTATCCCTTCTCTCTCTCCCTATCCCTTCTCTCTCTCCCTCTTCCTTCTCTCTCCCTATCCCTTCTCTCTCCCTTTCCTTGTCTCTCCCTCTCCCTTCTCTCTCCCTTTTCTTTCTCTCTCCATTCTCTCTCCCTTTTCTCACTCCCTTCTCTATCCCTCTGCCTTCTCTCTCCCTTCTCTCTCCCTATCCCATCTCTCTCCCTCTTCCTTCTCTCTCCCTCTTCCTTCTCTCTCACTTTCCATGCTCTCTCCCTTTTCCTTGTCTCTCCATTCTCTCCCTTTTCCTTTCCCCTCTCCTTTCCTTCGCTCTCCCTCTCCCTTCTCTCTCCCTCCTCTCTCCCTTGTCACTTCCATCTCTCTCCCTCTCCCTTCTCTCTCACTATCCCTTCTCTCTCCCTTTCCTTGTCTCTCCCTCTCCCTTGTCTCTCCATTCTCTCTCCCTCTTCCTTCTCTCTCCCTTTTCCTTCTATCTCCATTTCCTTCTCTCTCCCTTTTCATTTTCTCTCCCTTTTCCTTTTCTCTCCCTCTCCCTTCTCTCTCCCTCTCCCTTCTCTGTCCCTCCTCTCACACTTGTCTCTCCCTGCTTTCTCTCTCTCCCTTCTCTCTCCCTCTCTTCTCTCTCCCTCTCCCTTCTCTCTCCCTCTCCCTTCTCTCAATTTTTTTCTCTCTTACTCCCACTCTATCTCTTTCACTTCAACCCGTCTCTTGCTCTCACACACATTTCTTTCTTCCACTTCTCTCTCTCTCTTTTTCTTTCTCAAACCCTCTCTTTCTCTCCCTGCTCTCTATTACTCTCCCTGACTAGCATCCCTGCTCCTTCTAAATCACCTGTATTTTACTCTCACAAATGTCCTTTCTTTCTCTCTCTCTTTCAAGGACTACCACTCTCCCCTCTCTCTCACAAACCCCTCTCTCACTCAGTCTAAGCATTGTTTATTTAGTTCATCAGTGAAAGAGGGTCCTCAACTGCATTGCTCTAAAGGGGATTGCATTATATTTTTTCACTTATCTTGGGTAAAATTTATTTGCAGTATGAAAATAGGTAAGTTCGTCTATCAAGATGATGTTCACAAAGGACATACTAACAAGGAGGTAAGTAGTTGAGGTAAGTGAGTACACTTACACAATGCATTGCTTTTATCTCTCAGGATATAAAGCTTTGAGTTGATTTCTCTCCCTTTACACGAGTGTGCCCTTTTAGAGTCAGGCAGTGAACTCTTCGCTACTGTCCCATCTGCAGCGCTAGCTCGACTGTAAATTGGGGGAAGAAAGCATACCCCTTTACGGACGATAGACAGTAGTGCTTCTTCACTCCTAGCATACGGCAGAGGAGAAGCTCCGCTCTGTACAAAACGGATCTAGTCCTCAATGTCCAAGTACTTAGTAGTGAGGTAAAAGCTAGCTCTTTACCTCTAAGGGTGCCTCTCGCTAACATGCAACGAATGCAAGAGTTTTCAAATTTTTGAATGACTAACTGCATATAAATGCAACATGTCAATTGG